>NC_054534.1:37492688-37682688 GCF_017654505.1 Polyodon spathula
TATCCTTTCTAAAATCCAAGATACTATGTATCTTTAATTCAGATATCTGTTTTTTTTGTTGTTGTTGTTGTTGTTCTTTGAGGTCCTCAGATTGAACAGAAAAGGTGAGGCAATAGGTTAAATCCTACTGGGTCAGAAACTTTTTTTCTTGTGACAAAAAGTGACACTTCAAAATACATGTACATTGGCTACATGCAGGCCCACCGCCAGCCTCCCAAAAAATTTGTTTTGCAATGTGTTGTTTTTTTTACTAATTGTTGGAACTGGTCAGTAAACACGGTCTTCCTCAAATTACTATCAAGGTGTTTTTGGTTGAGGGTGCCCATGCCATTACTTTCACTTGGGCACAGTTATTTTGCAGCTTCGCCCGGTTCACAGTTTATTCCAGGTTCATGCCTCATCCAGAACACAACAAACATGTTATTTTCTTCTGATATTTTTGCAGCTGTTCAGTTTATCACCATTAGTTTAATTTTAGCTGTATATACATAGGCGCCAGGTTATATGGGCCTGTGGAGCCCGTCCTCCACCAATATTAGGAAAGCGGACCCATTACCACCAATGTTTGAGTAGATATAATAATTGTACGTACCTTTTGATGTGAGCGATATCTTTATACATGAGATTTGTAATGATCAAATAAGTAAGAAACATCATATTTCTCGAATAGCATTTCACATCAAATTAGTTTAACAGGGAAATCGGTGTTATTTCTCCTTCATTAAAAGTGAAAGTTCTGAGCCCTTTTTATTTGCACAAGCCTTTCATGTCTCGCATACCACCGGCTCTCGCCAAGTGACGGAACCAGAAAGGGTCAGGTTATGTCAGGATCCACTTTCTTTTGTCATATCCATATTCAATATTGTGTTTGTGTATTTTATTTTTGTATTCAATATTATGTTTGTGTTAAATCTACTCTGCATATTATTATTATTATTATTATTATTATTATTATTATTATTATTATTATTATTATTAAATATTAGTCTTGTGGTATAAATATAATACATTAAAATACACAACAAAGTGCAGAAGGATCAAATAATCCACTCAAGCTTTGCTGTATATTTTCCGTATTCTATAGAGCTTTGTCATTTATCGTCTGTGTATACCGATTTATTGTACAAACAATGTATCATAGACAAGCACTGTAGACACAACAATGAGCTATTGTAAGTACACAGCAACAATCATTTTACATAAGGTAGGTGTTGGGTTTTCTAAAAATGTTACATTTCGATATTTAAAAACAAGGATTTTAATTTTTCACCTAAAAGTGTAGAAGGATCAAATAACCCACTCGTATAGGAGGATCTGGCCCCCACCAAAGATTGTACAAACCTGGCACCTGGGCCTACACACAATAACTAACAGGTTTACAAAGGATTAGGGTACAAAGGCTGTGTGTCTGAGTATATCTGGTGGCAGTCCTAACAACATGTAGCTACAGTAAGTGCATAAAATACTAAATGTGTAATTAAAATCTCAATCACACAAAGCTTGCTGTCTAGCGTTTCAGTTCATTTTCTCCTCCTCCTCCCCTCCTCCTTCCCACGTTGCCCTTGCTTCAAAGGTCTTCTCTGGGGGGTAAGTCAGGGTCACTTCCCCGACCTCTATGGCCACCGCCATCCACACCTCCACTGAGGAGCGGTCTCACCGTGTGAGTCAGAGGGGACCCCCGGCCACTCATTCTATTCTTTAGCAGCTCCTGCTCTTGCCCTAACTAAGACTGGGCTCTATCTCCAGCTCCCTCTACTACCACTCCTTCTCTACGTCCTTCAGCGCAAGAACCTATTCCTCCTAAATGAGCCTGTCACGGGATCAGCGGGCCAGTCTTATGTGTTTACAGGTTCCTGGGGTTGCTGTACGGCCGGCCTTCAAGGACGCTCTCTCTCTTCTGGCCAAGAGGGCTTCCGCCGGTCAGGAATCTATTTATCCTTTATACTCCATTCTTTATTCTAACTTCTCAAACTACCTCTCCAACTAATGGCCTTTAAGAGTGATATTATTATTTGTTCTAAAATGGCTTAGATAAATGAAGGTGCTTTGATTGGCTGAACAAGATCACATGACCATGCAGTAATAATTGTCTTACTGCGCGGCTGTGACATCATAAACTAACTCACTTAACTGATCTATTAATATCACTACACCTTAATAATAATACATGTTTTTAATGACTGCTTGAAACAAGTGTTCACTTAAATAAACTCCTAAGACATTTGTATAAAGGAAATTAATATAGCATTTCAAGTTTTTGGGGTTTGAGAGCTGGCATAAATCATCATCTGAATAGTGTTTCTGTGGGTAGAAATGTCAACATTATATCTGAAACTGAGTTTAAATCGTCCAACAGTATTTTTATGTCTGTTGCTAAGAATTGCAGAAAATCTGTCAAAGATACAGCCCACCAGCACATTCCGATATCAGAAACAGATTTAAACAAAATTAAACTATTTCCTGCTCTCTCTGCTGACACAGCAGTTGGGCTTTTAAACAAGGTCTGGTTCGATATACTATATTACTATTTTGCTCGCCGGGGACAGGAAGGACTGTGCCTATAATTGTCAGGGACATAAAAGCAAGTGTCTAACAGAAGAGAAAGAAGTCATACTGCTGGCTGTTTTTATTTATTTATTTATTTTGTATCTGTTTTTTATTTATTTATTTGCAGTATTTCTGATTACTGTGGTTGTGTGTCTACACAATTTCACACTGATAATGTAAAAATGAAGTTAAAAGCTAAAATCATGTACCAAGCATAAAACAATGGGAAAATATGTAGAAATACAAAAACATTTTAGAAGTCTTTATCAATGTCTTTAAGAGAGAACGTTTATTTTCGTTTTACTACAGATGCTTTAATATTCATAGACAATATTTGTAAGTTCTGTGGAAAATCAGTAATACCATTTGATCATTACTAGTAACTTCTGGCTGATTCCTAACAACCTGTGACAACTATAGCCATAGAATTATGAGAAAAATTCACCATGATTAATGACAATTTTATTGGTATCATTAGGTAATCCAAGCTCAGCGCTAATCGGTGTCTGTGAAACCTTGCTATAGTGTACATTTTATTAATATTTTTCTTTTTCTGGGGGTGAAAAAAGTTAAATCTCTAGTACAGTTTATGGGTAGGCTATAACATGTCTCTTAGCAAAACATTTTTTCTCTGTTTACCTAAATTTTGATTGAGCATTTTGAAGTTGTACAGCCAAAAACATGTCAGTTTAGTCTCAAAATAGACCATGTAATGAGCAATAATAAAACTCTCAACCCAAAAACATCTAAAACATGACTGATACAAACACAGAACATTTTAAAGTTCAAGACAAACCTTTGACGTACATTGGATTGGATCCAAAATTATTTTTTATTTTGTCATTGCACACATGTAAGAAATACAACATTTTGCTGTTTATTGTAAAATTTGCATAACTTATTTTAGTAGCCAGACAACGAACACAAACATTTCTTTATATCCATGGCGTGTTTATCATTTTATTTTATTTTTTTCATCAAATGCATTTTTTCAACTTTTATGGGACATGTTCCAGTGCTATTGTGTAGCTTACTATTTAACTTTTAAATTGTATTTATTTATTTTTGTTTGTTTTACTGTTTGGCATATGAGAGGTCATTCGCAGATGCATCCTGTACTGGTCACAAGATGAATGTATTACTGTAATACACATCTAAGGTTATTTAACAGGAAGTTCAAATTTTATTGCAAAAGAAGTGCCGGCTTTTTATAATGTTCATGTTTAAAAAAAGTAGACAATGTTTGTATTGTTCACATGGAGATATATGTGTGGTTAATGGTAACAAGCACATACTCTCCATATTAAAGCTACCATTCTGTATAATAATGTCATTCATTTGATGACTGTCATACAAACAATAGCAATTTGTTTTCAAAGAGCAAATCAATATGTAGTGTTTGTTCAGGAATGTAATTAAAGAGGATAATAAGAATTTTGGTTAAGCCTGTTACTAGTAATATTTAACCACATGTATAACAAAGCAAAACATATTTTAATATGAAATTAGTGGTTATTTATTTTCTCAGTTAAAAATATTTAAACATTCTTTGAATATTTCACGGTTAACCTTGTTTTACTTCTGCTTGAAAAATTCTTATCCTCTCTCCCTCCAAACATATTATTGCTTTCTTGGTAAAAAAAAAAAAAAAAAAAAAAAAAAAAAGCTATATTTTGGAGTCACCTGAACATAAAGTTTGGTTGAAGAAATCATCAGGCTTCTTCAAGTATTCAACGGAAAACTCCAAACGCTTTCTTTTGTGTATTGTTTTTAACAAAGGTTTGCATTTTGCTTTTCACCCGTGGACATTCATCTTGTTAAGGTATCGTTGAATTAATTTGCTCACGAATTTCTTGATCATCTTCTCTCAATTCTTGTGTCAAATCTTTTGCAGTAATCCAAGGATTTTGCCAGGCTGCTCCTTTTTTGTTTAGTTGTATCACTGCCATTTTGAGATCATTGCTGTACTCTTTAATTTGAACCTTTTTTGTTGCTTTTTTTAACCCCAAATTTCCAATTTATTTTTCAGCACTTGATGATTATGTATTTGTTTATTCTAGAATTATCATCAGGTGTTGGTTTTTAATCATGATAATTGTCAAAAATTAGCAACAAATGGGTTTCATACAAAATAAGTTGATTGCCCAAATACTTTTGTCCAAGTATGAAATTAGGTTTTGCATGTTATTTTTCATTTTATGCATGATATGTAATAAGTTGTTGTTTTATTATAAAGATGAATCTCTAATTTATATCTTTCAATATAACAATTTGAAATAATAGAAATCACTTTGTGGTTTTTCTCATTTTTTTAAACTGTCTCTCTCTCTCTCTCTCTCTCTCTCTCTCTCTCTCTCTCTCTCTCTCTCTCTCTCTATATATATATATATATATATATATATATATATAAGGTATAAACCACTTTGGGCCAGGCGATTCCTATGATATATACCACGCCTTTAACCACCCTAGAAGTGTATATATCATCGGAACCACACAGCCCGAAGTGGTTTATACCACTTATAACACAGCTACCTGTCATTTGTGGGAAGAAAAATAATTTAAATAATTAAAACACAATTAAATTAAGACAAAACCAGAAACTTTTGTTGTGTATACATCTGCAGTGTAATATAGTCCAAAATGTAATTAAATTCATTGCTTACTAAAAATAAATTGCACATGTTCGTTTATTGTGAAATTCTGCATCAAAAGTGCAATCTTATTAGAAACTAGAGGACTGAGTACAAGCTGTAATGATTGGCGGAGTTTCAAATGACACTAAGGAAGTAGGGAGAGCAGCTGCGATGAAGACTGAAGCAGTGTCTTGAAGTGAGTTTGCTAACTCATTATATGCGAGGTACACATATTCTAGAATGTTTTCATCCTTTTGGATGTCAAAATATGTTTTTGTTAGTTGTCAGGTACCGTCGCGCCAGATTAAGTTTACGATCGAACCAGACTTTATGTACCAATCTGACCGCGGTGTCAGGAGACTACGTTATTTTTCCCACAGACACTTCAAATACAGGCTGGCAATTAGTGGGTGGTGTCTGACCTTGTTTTTGCCTACTTTTCTAACCGTTTTTCCTGACTGACAGGAATACATTATAGCTGGTTGTAAACTCGTTGTCAGCAGAGATGTTAAAACGTCTACTGTTAAAATATGTATTTAGTCCAGCTCAGTGTTATAAAACTGGAGGAGACTGAATACTGGTCCCCAGCTAAACTTCTTGCACTGGCATAAAATTCCCTTAATCTTGTTAAGATTTTTTGAACTTAGTGCATTTCCATAAAATGAATGTCTATATTTTTGTCTTTAATTACATTAACCAGCCTATGCTGTAGTTTTTTTTTTTTTTTTGCATGTTTTTTTCATTCTTAATTTTTTAAATTTCATTTAGCTGTTCCTTATCTACTGTTATGTGTCTACTCTTGCTGGTGCACTTATTTATTTATTTATTTATTTCAGATGGACTGCTGTCTTCACTCAGAAAGTTGGTGTTGTATCAGTAATGTGGAGTTTCATCCCCAAATATATTAAAGGAAATAGGTCAATGCCATTCATTTTTGGCTGTGGCTTTGTAACTAATAACAAATAAAATGGCATTTTGTCATGGAATGTAGAATGTAGTGGTGCGTTGTGATTTATTCAGTGTGAAGCTGCTCATTAGTATGCAAGTAGTGCTATACGCTGTTGTTGCGAAGTGTCCCACCCCTATATACATGCGTGCGCTGTTTTATTATTATTATTATTATTATTATTATTATTATTATTATTATGGTTAGTATTTGTAATGTATGTATTTGTGTTTTGTGCGGACGGACTGTCTTTGTTTCCCATGTGACAGGCTTGCTTTGCACGGGTGACGTCAGAACCAGGAACAGAAACAAAAAACACGCTTTTGCTGGCAGGTGAAAACTGAGCTGTGGCGTTCAGTATAGTTATTAAATGAAAAACAAAGCAAACAGATTGAACAAAACAAACATACACAAAATAAAGGGCGCGTTGGCCAAACAAACAAATAATTCCAAATAACAAGTATCATGCTGGTTTTAGAACCAGCACCTTTAGCAATTGTTATTTTCTTATGCTCATTACCTCCTGTCTCCACTTTCGTTCATCACTGAGCTCCTATGACACGCTCCCCCCGCAATGAGCTTGGAGTGAGGCTTTTATTTATGTGGCTGGAGCCTTAATGACCTATTAAATAATGACCTTATTAAGGCTCCAGCCACATTCCCATGAGCTTTACAGGGATGAGGATTCAATCCCATCCACACTTTATGAGACCAGCTTTTTCGCTGGTCTCAGATAGTAAAGACGGACAGCACAAAACACTAATATATACATTAAAATTACTAACCATAATAATAATAATAATAATAAAACAGCGCACGCATGTATATAGGGGCGGGACACTCCACCACAGCTTTATATATACGCACGGTCATGTGATGCTGTTTAATCAATCAGAGGTTGTTATTTTTCCAAGATGTGTTCTGTGGACCTCAGGTTTAAACTGATCAATTCTACCTTGTAATAGCATACACAATGAGTGAGGTGAGGACAGGAGAGTAAGAGGAGTGCTGCATTCTTGTACTGCGTATTTCAATTACAATTTTAAAGCTCTGTTATTTTAGGCATTTTCTTACATTTTTCTTCATTCTGTATTTGTGTATAATTATTATAGTACACTTCGTCTGAAAATTAATAGGCACATTTCACTGTATGTTTTTAAATAAAACGTTTTAAAATAAGACAGTAAGTTTCCCTTTCAGCACAGAAGACAGCAATATATAGGTATCAATTACATTTCTATAAGACTCAATACCTGAAGCTGAAAAGAATAGTTAGCAGAAATTAGAGAAACAATCCTAATTATCGTCCAGTTGTCTAATTGTATAACTATGTTTCTTTTTTATAATAATCAATTAAATCTTTTAGACAAGCTTTTTGCAAAAATCATTTAATTACATGAAACCTTTTAATCAAGTAGGTTTTTTTATTTTTTTTTATTAAAGTATTAACAATTACAACTTTTCAAGCTGGTGGTTGTTGCTGTTGTTTCTATGCATAAGTGAAAAAAACTGGATCACTCATTTGGTCTGTGTGCTGTGTGAGTGAACTCCATTGATGTTTAGTTTAGTTTGTGATCGGATATATCTAGATATAGCCTGAGGATAACCTTTTTTATTTTAATTTATTCCAGTGCTATAATAAGATAATGAAATATGGTGGCTATGTGGATATAGTATTAGAAATGTAATTAATTTTGAGTACACTTTTGGGTCATGGAAAAATGTATGCTTCCTGTATTTCATGATAATGTTCAATGGTCCATTCATATAAAAAGCTGGTGAATGACAAGCTTTATAAACAGCCTGGTTAAAGTGTGATAACAACCCACATCTTCAATACAAATGTACATTAGGAAATGTATTTCCATTAGAAAATGTATTAAGGGTATGTTGTTTTCACTACCAGTATCCTATTTTGTTTAATATGACTGTTGTTTTCATTCTAAAAATTATTGTAACTCTTTATACAAATCAATATAGGAATGCAATATATAAAACTTTGAAAACAGCCAGTTATCACTGCTTTATATCCTGTTTAAAACCTGCATTTTAATGTAGTGTAAAATATGAACATAATTACGTTATACAATATTTTGAAAATCTTGCCTTTATATTGCTATTAGTATAATATTAAATTATTATAATAGTATACATTATTATTCTACATGGCAACATAATTCATGAAGATCACCTCCACAGTCTTTTTTATAAAAAGAAACATAATTTCCTTACAATTCCACACCATCTGGCTGCTCAGAAGTGTAAACTGGAGTAGCTGAGTTACTCAGTTGAAATAGTATCCAACTGACACTTTGAGAAGGGGCTCAAGGCAAAGGGACAGCTTTTAACTGTTGGGTATATCATGGGAACAAACAGGCCTCAGCCTGATATAGCTTTTCAAGCAAACACCAGACCAGACATACTGAAAAGACAGGAAATATGCCTGATACAAGTATGGTGAAAGTACTACCATGATATACTTTGTTAAACAATTTTTACTCAGAATATTGACTGAAAACTTAGAGTTGTCAGCCATACCAAGTAGCAGTATATCCACTTGTTTGTAGCAACAGAATTAACATGCAGATGACAATAAACAAGCGGTCAGTCTCTTTATTTTCTAGTCTAATTGACACATGAGCTGTTAGCTTGAAGCAAGATATCCATCTGTTATAGCTTATTAAAGTTAGTAGTGGATGTATGACCTGTTAATTTAATACACTATTTTTAATTTTATAGGACAGCATGTATAGTATAGAAATAACTGTACACAAGCATTCATCTTATTTTTATTCTTAGATTTCTTTACACATTGTAGTTTTTCTCCTCTTTGTATGAGCTTGAAATTGGATTGTCATGAATTAATGTATGGTTTGTGTCAACACTTCCAAAAGTAAAACCCTTAAAAAGGGAGAATCAACATAGAAACCTTTTAAAGTTTTCTGCATTATATCCACATAAAAGTATAGCAAAGTCTGTTCATAGTGAAGCGTGGTAAATCACATCGATAAGTTGCATGAGCATGATGATGTCTGAAGTTAGTTTGCTGTTGTTTTAACCCTATATGATACACTAGGTTATAGGATGCTGAACCTAAGGGAAATATCGACACAAGGGCTGTTTACACGTTGCAAGTATTGATATAACCCATACATATTGATATAACCCACACACACAGAGTTATATATGTGTGTGTGTGTGTGTGTGTGTGTGTGTGTGTGTGTGTGTGTGTGTGTGTGTGCATTTTTACTGCCTTGCCAACATGTACCATGACAGAGATGGTACACAATCACAATCCCTAAGGTGATTTGGTGTGCATTTTATAGTTGATTAGTGCAACCAAAGATGATGGTGGCTTTATTGTGTGGTCCATGGTTAAAAGTTTGCTCCAAAGCTTAATGTTATTTATGTGTATGATTATAACGTCGATGTAAAGGAAGGTAAGTAAGCTAGGCTTCGCTGAGTGGGGGGCGGTACCCTACTCAGCTCAGCCCAGACATTTGTCATTCTGATGCGCTCGGGAGGCGGCAGTGTCGTTGATCCCTTGAGCCAGCATTGCAGCCGTTATGTGTACTGATCCACCAGGGAGGCAAAATAGGCTGATCCCTGGAGCCAGCATTACACTTCAGCCATCAACACCAGACAGAAGGATATCTACACATTCAGATGGAAGGAAACGCAGATGGATCACATTAGTTTACAGTAAAAGAAGCTATATCTTAGTTGGTGCTTATCTTGGCGAGAGCTGAACCCGATATCAGCATGATGTTTTAACACCTGCTCTCATGTAATGGAAATCATAACCATGGCAGACGTCACTGGATTTCTGCATCAGGCTTTACAATTTAGAATATTACTTACACTAGTGATATTCCATATTCCCCCTAGCGGCTAGTAGGCCTTTACCGAGCAACGCGTATAAACGGATAATCGTAACTAGACTGTCAATCTCAAGTCAAGAGATCAAGAACCAATCCAGAGAGGAAAGAAGGGAGCATCAACACAGCCATTTCAGAGGAGACTGTTGCAACTACTGCAGACTCCAGCTCCCGTGTGCAACACCTGGGAGCGATCTCAAGCAGCCTCCCTGCAATGCCCTGCAGTGCTGTTGTTGCTGCCGGCGAGGCTGGACCACATGGCACAGCCCCATCTTGGACTACACAACTCATTACAATATCTGGTACTTTCCATGTAAGCCCCCCTCATGTATGGTGATCCGAGTAAGAGTATTCGTATGAGTATTTGTTTGTGAGTATGATTATGAGTACCCCTAGTGGCTAGCTTGTCATAGTTTTATAGTTAGCAGTTGTTACTAAACTGGTAGTTTTAATAACCCAAAATTAACCTTTCAAACTGTCATTAAGAAGTCCTAAATTTCCTTGACATTTGTTTGTGGAGATTTTGCAGTACACTTGCTCAAAGAGGTAATTTTTCATTCTGATACATTCCTTGTGGTGCATATCTATCTAGGATTACTGCTTAAAAGACAGATGGCACTTCTAGTAATTTGCGTTAGTCCACCATATAGCTTTGTCTCAAAATAAACAAATACATAAATATACTATATATTCAATTTTGGACATGTATTGTAAAGGATAGCCTATTATTTGAGCCTTGCTAGACCTATTATAACCTGGTTCCCATATTTGCTTCTGACTTGGAACAGTTTTCCAGTTTTAACGACAACACAAATTGAAATCCATGCTCTGTTAACCTGTGTCCTGACCTGTGATTCACATTCCTTTTCAGAACCTCTCAGATGATGAGCCTGAACTAAATTCCCATCATCCTTTTATTTTGTTTCTTTTTGTTTCCAACTATGACCAACTTTATTACCTTAAAAGAGGAGTTGAATTCCATGCTTGGAGACTGAAGTCCATGCTGTGTTTATGCACACAGCAGGACCATCACAGATAGAAGCCTATTCTTAAAGGCGTGCTTATTAAGACACAGGATTTTCCATGAAGTCTGCTTTAGTCCTAGTAAAATGTTCCTATCATTACTCCTTGGCAACTATTTAATCTAAATATTTAACCTAGCTTTGGCACATAGACAATTTTATGGTGTTTTGTTACCAGGATGAAACCTCTGCTGTTTCCTGTGAGGTAAGATACTCATTTGTCATGCAATCTTATACCAGTTGAGTGTATCTGTTGTACCCCACATGAATTATTATCACCATTAACTAATTCTGACACTAGAAAGTTCCTATTCCTTTTTCCTAAGTGTGCATTACTGCTTGTATCACTTTGTGAATTTAAATTTTGATGTATAAGAAGAAGACCGTGGGTCCAGTTTTGATGATGGGGCAAGCCTTGTCAAGGTAATGTTAAAGCAAAACATGTTTGCCACTGATTTTGATTAAACAATTTAGAATAAACACAAGCAAACGTTTGCCCTATAATGCTGTTTTGGTGACATGCTTTTTTCCTGTCGTTTTTCATTAGCACTAGTGCCAGTGTTTGGCAAAACTCTTGGGGTGGCCTCATCTACATGTTCATTTTGAGCAATGTTGATGATGGGGCAAAGGAGCGGCATCCCAGTTTCACACTAACCTCCTAGGTTACTTTGAAGCACAGTCACAGACAATCCCACTATGAAAAGGAACCATAAATAGCAAGTGGTGAAGGGGAAGAATTAAGAGAGACACACACACAATGTAGCCAGAAAACATTAACAGCAGAAAAAAGGAACACACTTTTCAATCTGCATTTTAATTATTTTTTTTCTAATTAAAATATACAATAAACAATGTAGCTATATAAACTGTGATGTGGAACGTGGAACTTTAGTGCTGCTTTAAAAAAAAAATAAAGATTTGTATGAAACACTTTTTTTTTTTTTTTTTTTTTTAATACATATAAATCATGCCTAATAACTGGAAGTAATTTATTTTTTTGAGCAGCACTGGCATTTACTAGTCCCATATTCATTCTAAATAAGAAAAAAGGTTAGCAGGCTCTATTAAAAAAAATAATTTATATTTATGAATATGACTATAACAAAACATGGCGGTCACATAGCCCTAACAAAAATTGTTCAAAGAATGTCAATATTGTCAAAAAGGATCATGGCAAAAGCAATCATAAAGGCTACACTGTTCTTAAAGAGAATGTCATTTGCTCCTGATTTGCAAGCCATTTTTGTCTCCCATTTTCTTCATTCGTCAGCAAACTCCTGCCTGCTCCCAGCTCAAACTCCCACCCACTCCGAATTGCAACATACAGAATATCTTGCAGATGCTCCAGTTGGAGAAAATTAAATTCACAATCCACAGAGCCAGTGACAAATTGTACTCTGCCTGGCAACCCTTCCTGTCCCACTTTGAAGAGTTCAGATTTCCCTCTCTCTCCCCTGACCTCTGTGCACATCTTTCTGAGTGTTAAGCACAACATATCTATCTCTGTCCCTACTACTGTCTCTTTTCTCTGTCTCTTTGCCTTCTTTCTCTACCTTTTCCCCTTTAGTTATGATGTATATATTTAGTTTTTTTTTTTTTTTTTTTTTTTTTTTTTTTTTGCTGCATAGATATATGTATATGCACATGTTTTGTATTTGATGTTGTATACATGTGAACACCTTAAAATGAATAAACAGCTGTAAAAAAAAAAAAAAAAGAATTGCAACATGAAAGTTACCATGTGATCCCTCGCATGCATAAAGCACTTTGCCATTTAAGTTTGCCCACTTTAAATTGAGGCCTTTGTGTTAAAGTGTTATTAAACCTGATCCTACCTGCTCGCTCTGGCACAGTTTCAGAGGGTCAGGAACAGGTTTATGAATTTGCATGATAAGCCCCATATAATGAAAATAATAAATTGATTATTTTGGTGGGTTAGGGTGGAATAAGAATGAGTAATACAACCTTAAGGGAGAACTTTACATGATAAGCAATACAACAACATTTAGATGGATAACAGATTTCACTGCCTAGGTTACAAAGACTTAAGCACATTTTTAGTACAAATATAAATATTCATACCGTTGGTAATACGCCCCCTGTACATCTTGCATCTTCGCCCTAAATGACTGGGGGTCTGTAAAGTGGGTGTTGTGATCATACAGAGGTTGTCATGCATATTCATAAACATGTTCCTCCCCTACTAAACCTATGGCATAGCAAGCAGGTAGGACAGATAAACCAATGCAATGCTGAACTGAGGAACCAATTAAATGTTTCTGATTCAACAGGTAGGACTGAATTCGTGAATTTTGTGAATTCAGAAGACCTTCTGATGGGTTCCATAACATGTGAAATGAAAATAAGTAATCAAAACTATTTATGACCAAGGATACGTGAATAAAAATATCAAAACATAAGTGATTTTGTTGAAAGGTACTTCAGGAATATGTACAACAAAGCATGAAGCTATAATGCATTGGGCCTCATTTACTAGATGTAGCCTAACGTGCACCATAAATCAAAATTTACTGTTCCATTTACTAACTGGTATGGCTAATTTAAATATTGTAGCATGCACACTGCATATATTGTGAGCAATAATTTAATGTGCATGATAATGTCACAGATCGTGATATAAAAAGCCCCAGCAGTCCAGGCATAATTTTTAGTCAGTGGCTTATTGTGAAAGGTGGAGGTGGCTTACATTGACCGAAAATGAGTGATCAACAGACGCAACAAGCAGAGGCAACACAAACTAAAACTACACGCAGAGGAGTTAGAAATTCTAGTGGAGGGGGTTGTTTTAAATTATAAAACCTTGTTTGGTCCCTTGTTTTATTTAACCACTATTTGTACCAATGTAGTGAACTATAAAATAAAATCTAAAGAAATTATAATATTAATTCATCTATATTCACGCTTCATATAACCTGTTATTTACAGGCAATTTTCACTGTTTTATATGAAAACTTTAATGCAAGTAATGCCTCCAGATGCCCGATAGATTCACCCCAGAAAAATAGGTTTAAATAGAGCGCCTATCAGTGGTCAAAGCCTGGTTTCCAAATGAACTAATTATCACTTGCTTTAAGGTGCACAATACGATTATCGCCCTTTAGTAACTATGGTGTGAATGAAGCTCCACTCATTATTCAGAGTGGGGTGCCTCATTTAAATACAGCATGATGCATTACCATACAAATTGCATATTCATTCTGATGACCATAGTGTTGCACAATAAAATCAGTTTAGCACCAAAATATGCCCACTATTTCGCATGATAATGAATGTAATTGCAATAGTAGATATGGAAATCATGAACGTGCACACGAATTGCAATTATGGTGCACCGTAATGCTTGATAATATTAAGAATTCTTTTAGTTGTCATTTAAAAATTCTGATACGCTTATTATGAACCCCACACTTACAAACTCACTAGTGAATCAAACGCATCCCTTGAAACAGGGGTCCAAGCTACTGTAACACACGTGAAGATCAGGAACTGGGAAGTCTTTTCAAAATCTTTTTATATCATTGAAAATAATTAAACGCTTCAGAGTTACAGACATTTCAGACTTTTTAACTGCTGATATGTTCATAACTTGTAACTATGATACAATGAAAATCTAAATAAACCGGTCACCAAAGGGACTCACCATTGTGGCTGCCTAAGACACGTTGCTGCTTAATCAGACTTTTTGAATTGAGTCTATACCAGATAGCAGGAAACCCTGCTTAGTTCATGTGGCTGTACAATATATACAGATTGCATTGGGTCTGCTCGTCTAATATTGCACAATTGCCCTTAAAAGCAACTGGTAAAATCGACAGCAGTAAATCCCATGATAATCAATTGAATACCATTTGTTGTGTTAAAATTGATTTGCTATTGTGACTGTCAAATATGAATTATACTCCAAGGACAAGATAGAAATTATTGAACTACATTAACAACTTAAACAATTTGTATTGTTTGTATTTTAAAAGTGTTCTAGTTCTTCTTGTGTTGGTGACTGTACATTTGGCAGTTCATCACTACAATACTAAGAGCTCCACATTGTTCTGTCCCCTATACATGCAAACAGCATAAGCCAAACAAATAGTTTCCAATAAAATATGACTAGATCCAAATCTAGATATAAAACACCTGCAGTAGGAAACCCTAAGGGTACCTGACTTCTTAAGCACTATAATATTTGATACAGTAGATTAAGTAGGGTATCAGATTTACCATTAGCACATGTCATTGAAAGTACCTTCTTGTTTTTTTTTTTTTTGTTTTTTTTTTTTTTTTTAATAATGCGAGTCAGACAACATAAGAGTAGTTCAAAAGATTGCATCGTGCCTTTAAGCTATTGCATGCAGCCTTCATCTCCAGTCCTTTGTGGAATTCTTATTTGCTTGTAATTTGGAGCACGGCTCTTAGAGCAAAATCCATGTTTGTTGTGGCTGAAACATTAAGCAGGGTATACAAAACAAAGATTTCAACCAGTGTCTTATCTCAGACTTGCACTCATGTGCGAAAAATGTTATGCTCCAATTAGGAAGACAGGCTAAAAAGTTTTAGAGGGGGGAGAACACACTCACACCCATCTTCTCAATCCCCTGCCCCACACCTTTCAAATGATATACTGTAACAAAATCTCAGACTTCAAACAAGAACTCTGGGTTGTTGTGCTAACCCTATCACTCCTGTTGCCCTCTTGTGTTCTGGAACCAACTTCTGGTGCCTCATTGAGTTAGTCAGAGAAAAAGCTTGGCAAGACTAAGTTCATTTTAGGGCTGTTAATGGCAGTGAGAACTTAACCTGCTCTGTGACACTAATGAGATCCAGATCGAGAGGCTAGACTACTGTTATCCTCTTTATTGAAAGAGCCGCAGGGTGAGTATGTTAAAGCTTTTCATCCCAAGGGAAACAAATTCACAGCCTGAAGGGGGGTAAGTAGGGTAGGGGGTGAGGAAATAGGGGGGTGGGGATGTAATACAATGCAAGAAATCAGATTGTATTCAAATAAAACAATGTTATTTTAACTTCTCAAAGTTTTTTTTTTTTTTTTTTTTTTTTTTTTAATTGGGTGCTAAACAAATTCATTAAAAGAGCCAGGTATCAGAAGCCCAACTTAATTGACAATTTAATGAATGTCCTAATTATCCTAATTATAGCTCTGTAGGAACTTGTACCATAAAAACAGACTACAAATCAAAGCCTGGCTTCTAATTTGGTTTGGTTTCTATAGCAAAATAAACATTTTCTTTTTTTTTAAGTAACAAACACCAAAACTAAAGCCAGGAAAATATGAAATGCTTTGTGAAAACACTGTTATTTGTAATTTAAATATATTGAATCGTACATTTTGTTGTCACCTTAGCATACTAAACTGAGTCCTGCATTTTTTGTTGTTCACAGTTCTGAGTGAGCATATGCATTTTCCTACTTATGCAAAAATGTAATGTGTTAACTTAAAAGAAGTTCAAGTAATGCTTGAACAGTGACTTTGTCACAATTGATTTCTAAGGCATTTGCCAGCCACTAATCCAGCCAGTTCAGATGCAAGAAAAAGGTGAATCTCTGCACCTGTAATGAAAATAAAGGAAGACCCATATGTGCTACACACATTATCTTCTGTTGTGTTTCTTCTACAGACTAATTCGTAGACATGCAAACCACATCAGGTGTTTTAAGCCCTTTGAATTTCTTTCAGTATTATCACAAGGCGTACTTTTCATCCAATTACATTTTTTCCATTTAAGAAAAAAAGAAAAAAACTTTGCTTAAACAGGTGAACACATTGAAAAGAAGAAAAGTCTGTGTGTTTTAAGGATTTATTTTCTTTTATGAATTTGACAAAACATTAAAAAAAACACAAGGGACCACATCAGACAGGTGCTGCACTCAATGGTGTGTTATGAAAGCAAGTAGAAAAGGTAGACTATTACAGCATCTCATTCATAAAGGTCTTGTTTGCTAAACTGTATTTAACTTTTTTTTCAATCTTAAAATACAACCAGGATGTATGTTCATAGTTTTAAAAGGTCCATAAGGGCAGGGATTACACTAGGTACAGTTGCGCATGAAATTTGGTGCATTGCTTTGATTCAGTATTGTATGTTTGCTGACAGCTCCAAATACAATTAAATAAATAAATAAACATTAGAGACTTTCTCTGCAGGCTCCTTAAATTACTCCAATAATACAATGTAATTATTGCAGATAGAAGTCAACTCATGTTTCAAATATTTGACAAATCAAATTGCGTCATTGTTGCAATGACTAAAGTTAAATATTATGCAGTCCATTTTGAACTTTATATTGCTATACCAGTGTATAGATACAAAAAATTCTTCTGGCAATTTATTACAGAAGAATAATAATCAGAACGTAGTGTTCTCAGAACAAATGCAATTAGCAAAGTGGATGGGGATGTTATCGTTATCACCTTAGTCATAAGGAAAAAGTTTAGGGAGTGTCCAAGAACAACTACAAGGAAAATAACCAATTACACTATGTAACACAATTTTTGTTCCTGGGTAGTAAGTGTTATTTCTTAACTGCTTATGCCTCAAAAGTAAATATAGCATAATCGTAAATCTCGAAAAACTACTCACTTCTAAATCTTTTGTAGTCTTTTTTGTATTACTTTAGTATAAATACATGTTAATTTGGATTCATATGTTGTTTTTTTCTGACTTTATGTGAACGGAAAGACACACATTTTCCCATTTTCCCATTGGAAATAGTGATATTTTGAAATATCACTGTCCTGGTCACAAAAGCAAAGTTTGTGGGGAATAATAGCCATTTTCTATACTTTTGAGGCATAAGCAATTAGGAAATAACACTTACTACCGTGGAACAAAAAATTGTTACACAGTGTTATATTTGCATTGACACGACCGGTTAACTTTGTTATTATACCATATTCCGGACATTTACAGTTTGTTAAAAAAGTAATTGATGAGTAATATTAATTCTGTCTTCAGTCATAGTTGAGGATACGTACAACGTGAGTGACTGAGTGTAACAAGAGAGACGACAGAGACACAGGGTTTGAGGTTTGTAAACTCTGCTTAGGCATCCAGGTTTTATTTATTTGCAAAACAGTTGCAATAGTAGGTGGCCGCCACTAAGCGCGGAAGGATTTATACATACACAGGCACATGAATACATAAAACACAGCAAAAACAAAACACTGTACAAAACAAAGCTAGTACGCTTGGGCCGTACACTGCTCCTACTAAAAGGTAGGTGACCAGGGCTACTTGATTATCAATTATTCAATTGCCACCTGGCCACCTGCTGCACAGCCCCACCATATCTAAACAAAAAGACATGATCTTTACAAACCACCATCAATACACAATACTTTCAGGGCAGGCCTCAGCCCTGCCACACTGCGAAATGTGTTTATTGAATTGATGCATGTTGCCTCAACCCACTTGGCCGAAGGGCCTCTAATTTTAAAATGTTAGACCAAGGGGTAATGTGGAGATGAGGTAGGTAATGAATAAACATGAACACAAGGGTGGGTAGGCAACAGACCTATCTATAGTGGTTGTGATACATGTCTGTGGGACGTTCCCTTACTCCAGAACTCCACTAAAACAGGGAATTGCTGTTCATAACTTACCTTGTCTTTAAATGAGAAGAAAGTTACATTTGCTGAACTTAAAATAATTCAAGGTCTCTTATTTGTTTTTTAGTTTTGTTACATTAAAATGGAAAACAAATAGTTAATTAAAGACTTGAGGAAAGGCTTTGAAAATATGACAGCAAATGTAACCAGTGTGAAACAGGGATCGGTTTACTCTCTGTTTAACTATAGTTTAACTCTAGTTTTATAGTCCTATCCTTCATGTCTTCCGTTACCTAGAAAGAGCTGAATTTTGGCAAATAAAAACAGTTAAACAAATATTTGTTTTATTAAAAACAGACACATCATTTGATAAACGTAGCATTTGTAATAATAATTCATAATTTAGCAAATACATATTATTGAAATTAAAACAGTTGTGTTTTTACCAGCATCATAAATGGATATTAGTTGTATACTCACTGAAATATATTGGGGAAACCATAACGTGGAAAATAAGGAGAAGTTTTTTTTTTTTTTTTTACAGATGAGTGCTCCTTTCTTCTAAACATAAGCTTCTTACTAGGTAGTCACACCACTGATAGTAAGAGCTTCTCTTATAGATAGAGCAAAAATATCTACAAAAAATCATCTACTTCAGACTTGACAAAGTTTCTACTACAAGTCTTTCTTGATGTCTTCAGTATATTGTCTTGAATCTTAAGTTAAGGTACTGGTAGATTTTAGAATTACTTAAAATGTTGACATTTCTATGGGCACAGTTGATTCACTTGTAGGGGTGATAGCATTTCTCAATTAGAATAAATGTCTCTGAGACTTTAAACTTAATAATTATTGAGAGTATATTACAAAAATATACTCCCCTTAAGGTTGTGTACCTTCACAACTTGCTTAGGCTCACCTCCCACGTACCATGGCTTAACATATTGCTTCAGATACAGTTTGAAGGACAACATGGATTAAAATTGACAGAATAATCTAAATACTGAAATTAGATCAGTTAAATAACTATATATATATATATATACACTGAGTGTACAAAACATTAGGAACACCTGCTCTTTCCATGAAATAGACTGATGAGGTAAATCCAGGTGAAAGCTATGATCCCTTATTGATGTAACCTGTTAAATCCACTTCAATCAGTGTAGATGAAGGGGAGGCAGGTTAAAGAAGGATTTTTAAGCCTTGACACAATTGAGACATGGATTGTGTATGTGTGCCATTCAGAGGGTAAATGGGCAAGAAAAAGATTTAAGTGCCTTTGAACGGGGTATGGTAGTAGATGCCAGGCGCAACGGTTTGAGTGTGTCAAGAACTGTAACGCTGCTGGGTTTTTCATGCTCAACAGTTTCCCATGTGTATCAAGGATGGTCCACCACCCTAAGGGCATCCAGCCAACAACAGGCCAGTGATCGAAAACGGCTCATTAAATGAAAGAGACCAAAGGCTGCTGACACAAACTGTGCAGAGCAACAGACAGGCTACAGTTAGTCAACTGACAGTCCAGTACCACATTGGTGCCAAAAGACCCATAAAAGAATGCATAACTCATCGTACCTTGACACGAATGGGGTATGGCAATCGACAACCTAACAGACTTCCACTTCTTTCAGCAAAACACAAGAAACTGCGGTTGCAGTGGGCTAAGGAACGAAAACACTGGACACTGGAGGATTGGAAAAGCATTGCCTGGTCTGATGAAACACGGTTCATGCTGTTTCACGCTGATGGGAAGACTAGGGTATGGAGAAAACCACATGAGTACATGCATCCATCATGTCGCATGTCAACATTGCAGACTGGTGGTGGTGGTGTGATGGTGTGGGATGTGTTTTCATGGCATACATTGGGCACCTTGATAAAAGTTGAGCAATGTTTGAATGCCACAGGATATCTGAACATCATTGCCAGTCAGGTGCATCCCTTCATGGCAGCAGTGTATCCATCTACTAATGCCCCATGCCACAAGGCTAGGATTGTTCAGGAATGGTTCCACGAATATGACATTGAATTCAGCTTACTGCAGTGGCCTGCCCAGTCACCAGATCTCAATCCAATTGAGCATCTGTGGGAGGAGATGGAACGAGCTATTTGGAGTAGAGATCCACTACCAACCAACTTGACACAACTGTGGGAAGCATTGGAGTCAACATGGGACAGCATCCCTGTGGAAAGCTTTCGACACCTTGTTGAGTCCATGCCCCGACGAATTGAGGCTGTTCTGAGGGCAAAAGGGGGTGCAACTCAATATATATATAATATATATATATATTATGCTATAGATATACTATATAGTATATATATATATATACTAGCAGAGAGAGAGAGAGAGAGAGAGAGAGAGAGAGAGAGAGAGAGAGAGATTCTCCTCTCTTCTCTCCTCTCTCTCTAACTGTCTTCTCCCCTCTCCTATTCTCTGCACTCTCTCTCCTCGCATCCCCTGTCTCTCAACTTCTCGCCCCTTCGTGTCTCTCTGCCCCCCGACTCCTCTCTCTCTCTCCTCTACCGGTGTGACTCTCTTCCGCCACTAGAGGAGAGCAGAGAGAGGAGGAGAGAGGAGAGAGAAAGAAAGGAAGAGAGGAGAGAGAGAGAGAGAGAGAGGAGAGATAGGAGAGAGAGAGAGAGAGAGAGGAGAGAGAAGAAAGAGAGAGGAGATAGTGAGAGGGTTCTCTCTCGACTACCCTCTCCTCTCCCTTCCTCTCCACCTAACCTCTCAACACCTCCCCTCCCCACTCATCTCTCTCCGCCTCGACTGGCTCTCCTCCCCTCTCTCTCTCGGGAGAGAGATATATATAGAGAGAGAGAGAGAGAGAGAGAGAGAGAGAGAGAGAGAGAGAGAGAGAGAGAGAGAGAGAGAGAGAGAGAGAAAGAAAGAGAGAGAGAGAGAGAGAGAGAGAGAGAGAGAGAGAGAGAGAGAGATTCCAATGATATTATGATGACACACTGCATTGCGTCTGAAAATCATAGTTGGAGCATATTTCAAATATTTGGCTCACTTTATGGAACTTGAAGAAAGGGCAAAGTCAATAGCATTTTTAGTGATGAATAAAACAATTACAACAGAAAAAAAAATGCCGGAAGGAGCTGATGGGTTATGGTCTGAGTTGTTTTATATTTTCAATTATTTTGTTCATTTCTGAGAATTTGCTTTGGCCTTTGCATTGCTACAAAATTATGATTATTGTTTTAAATAAATATAATATAGTCTCAAGTTGGAGTTTGGAGTCTTGACAATCAAAATAAGATTTCACTGACCTTTTTTAACCATTGCTATTTATTATTAATAATTGGTGTTACTTCTCAGTAAAATATCCTGAAATATATACAGTAGCTAAGTGAGAACATGGATGCCTTTGGAGTCTCTATAACAACATTTTTAGTGTTTGTTGTTTCTTGCTGGTAGAAGTTAAATTGTATGAACTTCAGTTCTGGATCCTATACGTCTACAATGAGAAAGTAGTGAAACATCTTCAACTTTACATCGGAATAATCCTTCATTAGGAATAAACAAAATTTTTATACATATGTTCCAGTCAATGGTGTTATATATATTATATATATATATATATATATATATATATATATATATATATATATATATATATATATAGAGAGAGAGAGAGAGAGAGAGAGAGAGAGAGAGAGAGAGAGAAAGAGAGAGAGAGAGAGAGAGAGAGAGATATTAGAGGTTAGTGCTCTATTTGGCAATAAATGATGGGTTTTTTTTAATTAGATTTTTTTTATAATAGTTCAACTCCAGAGGAACCTTTATGAAGTTCATTTAAACACATCTCTCTGGTGAGCTTGAGATGCCTGACTTTGAATTCAATCCCTGTAATTTAGCACCTTTGTGATGGAGCTCTGCAAAAGGGCAGTTAGGTTAGTGGTTTCAGATGTTGGACTTTAATGAGTGACGCTGCATGTTGTTTCTTTTCTATAGGTGTTTTGTCATTGAGAGTTTGAGGGCTGTTTTATGCTCATTTGGCGCTACCACATAAAAGGTAGTCATGCACTAAATGCTTCCACATCAACCAGTATTAGGACCTGTTTGATGTATTTTGGGGGAAATTGATTTAATTGGAAATTTTAGATTTTCTGCTGGCTATTCTTTTAAACATTTCATCAAGCTGAATCATACAGTACATTTGTGTTAACTAGGGGGGAGGGGTCCAAAAGCCACAGAAATAATATTATGCGGGCATAGTTAGTTATGCTTTCACTGGAACAAAAAACAAAAAAGCACAAATTCGAACAGAGCGAAGTTTGTATCAATTTCTTTCAATACTTATGTAATTAACATGCACATTGTAATTCTTGTTTAAATGTATATTGACATTGTATTTAAACATATAGCTAATTATAGATAATTAACGTAATACTCATGATTAAATACTGCAAATAAAATAATAATACTAAATTAAAAGAAAAGGAACAAACTGCTAAGGTGTAATCCTTTCCAAATTCCAAGTATGGAAACATGATCTGGAGGGTTCAGAGGTGAAGCAACCAAGAATGGCCTGTGAATCCTGTCACAATGATGGCTGCAGTGGGTGATGTCAGACCAGAAACAGGAACCAGGAAATAAACAACAGAGAGGTGGAGTTGGGTGGAGCTGAGCGATTGGTTTCGCTTAGCATTTAATGAATGAACAGAACAGTAAATAAAAATGATGTAACAAACAAAAACACAGGACACGGCACTTTTGCCAAATTAAAGAGACAAACAAAATGGACTACACAGACAAACACAGTGAGCTGATATTTTAACTATTAACTATTATTACTATTATTACTTTTATTATTATTATTTATTATTATTATTATTATTATTATTATTATTACCTCCGTCTCCAATACCGTTCTCCACTCACCGAACACACAACCCCGAGTGAGTGAAAACATGCTGCTTTTATGCAGCTGTACCAAGACTCGACTAATAATCAATCATTCAATTGGAGTCGCGGTACAACTGCATAAAAGCAGCATGTTTAATATTAATATAAAATTAATAAAGTACAATTCCCCGTGCTCACATATTACATTTTACTTGCACGTGAAGTGCTGTGCAATTCTCGTGCCTAAATACAAATATACATTTTAAACATTCGTGTTACACAGACCCGTTTATATCCCGTGTACCAATTACTATACACCAACATTAACACACAACATACAACACAAAATACACACAGGGGCGGGGCACTTTGCCACAATCCTCTTTGTTTGTTTTAGTACGCATGAACACTAATAAATTAATATGTCTAATGGTGTGTCTTGCTTACTAGAGAGAGTAAACCTATTTTGTAATCAGTCTTCCAAACAGAAGGTAACCAGTAGTTATAGAAAGGAGCTGGTGGAGATCCCTGATCCCCAAACATGGCATGCTTTTATTAGCACCGTGCTTCATATGCCACACCTACAGACGATGGAATGAATCATTGTAGAGTAAATAATTAAATGGCATCACAGGTAGACTATTTGGATTCTGTTGTTATTTACTAGTGCATATTCTTCAGTTATGCAAACAACTGTGTATAATCTGAATGTGAAATTTTAATAATACACAAAAATATGTCTGTTTAAAGCTGGACTGTATTTTTCAATTAAGTTTTTAAGTTATATATAGTACAACAAAATTAACAGTTTATAATAGTTTGTTTTTTAAAATGTTTTTTGACAGTATTGTTTCATAATTTCAAATGTAAATGTTTTACACAATAGGTTTTGTAAGCCTAATTATAAAGTTTTGAGAACAAATGTCATATACTGTATGTAGAAACATATCCACATTTCCAAAAACAATATCCAAGTAAATTACAGCATTTTGCATTTGAATAAATAAAAGATGTACCGTGTGTAGAGGCAGTTGTAAACTGAACTGCTTCCATACACAGTTAATGTATCCTTTTGTAGCCCTCCGCTACGTAAATTGCAGTTTTCAATGTTGTAATGCCATCTCAGGAATCTGATGGGGATTTCTCCAACAGACCAGAATTAATCTGGTTAAACAAAGAATAAACAAATCAAGGCAAATATAACAAAACAAAATCTGTATTATTCATGATGCATAGGTAAAATAATCATTAGTTATGCCAAGAGGCCAACAGCTACTGCCCCTAGACTTCTGTCAGAGGCTAGTCCCAAGCTCTATCTGGCAGCATGTTCTGCAGTGTTTAACTTGTCAAAAACTATCCAAAAGATGGATAGAGACAGTGTATTCACAAACACCTCCAATCTCCTTCCACTCAGCGCCACCTGGACATTTTACTGAGTTCATGTCTCACACTTAATATCTTTCATAATAAACCTCGGAGGGCAGACTTATCATGCAATTTCTCCCCCTCATTAGGCGGGGATCTTTCTTCACTTCTGATAAAAAGGCAAAAGTCTTTTCTCTGGATAGCTAGAAAAAACGGATAATGACTTGAACTCATATGCCTAAGACAGTCATAATTAGTTTGAGGGCTAGCCTGGGAGAAGACGCAGAGTATAAAATAAAATCAGACTTCCGCAGTTTTATAGGCAACATCAGAAAGAGTTAACTCCTGAGAAGGGTTGTCTAATGGTTTTCATTATCCACCAAAAAGTTAATCAAAAACACTTTTCACCACGTTGTCCCTAAACAGTGGGATTTACATGTTTCAGATCACTTCATTCTCACAATAATAATAATAATAATAATAATAATAATAATAATAATAATAATAATAATAATAATATATTTGTAGTATGTATAAGTAACACATTTATTATAGATATACTGTACTGTGTATGTATATACCATGAGGCATAATAATATGAAAACAAAAAGTGAGCCAGGAATCCTGTGTCGTTATGTTTTTTTTTTTTTTTTGACAGAACAGAGGCTCTGCATATTGGATTGTGTGTTTGTGTGGCTGAAATCCATCTTGGCTTGGGACGGGGTGACTCAAGATGGCCACCGTTGCACAGCCACATAGTTTACATTGGGTTTACTAAATTGGGTAATTACTTTATAAGAAAAGTGTTGAATGTGGCCAGGTGTTGATTGATCTATTGTTTGTCGATTAACCCTGGCCACCTACTATATAAGGCAAAGCAAATGTTGTATGGGCAGAGAGTGCGTAGGAGTGTGCAGTGGAGTTGAGGCAAGAAAGAGCGAGTGCAGCAGGTAGTGCTTTCTGTTTATGCACAGTCATAGTCAAAGCTTGGGTGCTGTGTTTATTCTGGAGTGTTTCTGCTTGCAATGTTTTGTTTAAACTGTTTATTTTGTTCCTGTGTTTTGTTTTGTTGTAAATGAAAGTGCGTCAGAGTGCTAAACTGCCGTTGCACTGTCTCTGGGTTTGCTATGCCTGCCATTGACCAGCCTTGACTGCCCGCCACTTTACCACAATATATTGTCTTCCAGGCTGATTCCATCAGATGTTAAATACATTAATTTTATTATTTATACACTTAATAAATTGGTGTGAGATGGTCTATACAATCATTATACAACTATACAATCTAAGTAATGAATAATTAATAGATTGCATTAGGATGCACTTGTTCACTCAGCTTTCCCTCAGATGAAAACTAATCCAGGCATGCATTATTAATCAATAATACACACTTCCTTATTCAATAATGCATGTTAGGATAACCATAGTTGTCACTATAAAGTACAATGTTTAGATCACTTAGCAACATTGATGTAAGAAAATGCTTGCATTAATAAATCATCTTGAAAAACTGTATTTATATTTTAACTCAGTGCAGTTGTTAAAGACATTACTGCATAGATCATAGCATTTCATGAATTATTGTAAAGAGTACTTACCACTGACTATTATCTTTACATGTAATAAAATGATTGGTTATGGATGTAATCCCGGTTCCCTGGAAGAGAAGATGGACAACAACAATACTTTTCTATTGTTTAGCATTTTATGTCAGAGCTGCCAATATGCCCCTTCATGGAGTGACGTCCTCGGTCCCGCCTATCAAGGGAGATAAGTAGTCACTCTGCAGTGTTCACGTTCTCTTTTGCATCGAACCCAAGAATGCGAGTGATGCGAATTTGCAAGGTTTGTTGGTCATCTTCTCTTTCAGGGAACCATCATTCCATTTCAATTTGAAGATATCAAAGCCGTAGGGAGGGAGTGGTAACGGAGACAGCAGATGAGGGATGTCTCGCTACCACCAAACCTTAATTTTGCAAGTTTTGTTTTTGTATTGCTTTATTTGTGTTTGTCCCTTTATTTTGCCCTTGTGCACATTTATTTTGTGTTTATTTATAATAAAAGTATATTTGTTTGAACTGCAGTCTGTCTCTGGGCCTCTATCCACTCGTCAGCCTGCCACAGACCCATTACGGGAATTTAGCCCAAATTTTTTCATTTTAGTTCTTTACATGCTCCATCTTCAAAGCTCTCACCTATATCACATTGGTGCCACTGGGGGGCACATTGGCTCTGTTTGTACTGTGCATACAATTGCTGTCTTACCTAACTGCTCAGGATCATGTATATCATTCTGTATATCAAAAACAACTATGTTCACATGTCAACCTAAGGTGTTTAAATCATTACTCCTCCTTTATGTCATGGACACACGTTTCATTTAGTTTTTTCACAAATTAAATAAATGTCTTCTGGTGAATAAATGTGTGTATTCTGTGTCACTGAAGCAAACTACAGTTTTAAGCCCCAGATTAATGCATCCTTTGGGACATTGGAATTAAAATCCCATTGTCTTGTGTTTTTAGTGCTCTGAGATTTTATGCTGCTTCTGAATAAGAATGTTGGGGAAGAAAAATCATAAAGAAAAGCACAGGGCCGAATTGAGAAGAACTCTGCAGTTTCTTAGGTGAGTCGTCATGCTCCAGCTAGCAACCCAGCCAATGACAAGAGCGATGCCAACACTGTTTAGCAGATCCAAACAACTTAGGCACAGCAACCTAATGTCCTTGCTGAAGGCTTGGGATTTGCAGGATCTCTTGCAGCCTTACCGAACAATAAACAAAAAGAGCGGCATTTGATACTGGAGGGAGAGAGAATGAACAGTCCGCAGGATTATATGCAGCTTCTCAAAAGGTATAAGGTTCACACACTGTCAAGTTTTTTGAAGGGTTCACATGGTTTGTATAATTGTGCTATGCAAACCCATTGTGATTCTATCACATTTAACAGTGTTGAAGTACAACTATTTTCACATTTTACATGAAAGGTTTTATAATGTTAAAGATCCCTGCAAATGTTCAATAAAGGCATTTGCAAGTTTAAAAACAAAAGCAGAAATATCATATGTTCTAAATTCTACTGTTTCTAACATATACAGTTACGCTTATAGTACTGACAGCATTTAATCCTGCCCATGCACTGTTAGGAATGTATAACCAGTGCTCCCACCCAGCCTTCTAAGGGGAAAAAACAATTCTGGACATTTTACAGTGCACAGCTGATGAAAACTAAATCTTTCTTGCAGCTCTGTTTGCTGAATGAGATGTACTCTGTAGGTGAGTGATAGGAAATCATTCAGTAAAGTGGCGGGTTTTTTTGTTTTGTTCTTTCTGCAGACTAACAATCTGCTTACTGAACATGTATATGTTGTGTAAGATGACAGTTTGCCCTCACATAAAAATCAGACTGCAATATAGTTATCAGAAGTCTGAATTCAGTTGGAAGTCTTGCTGGAGGACTTATAGGGATTCTGCCTATCCAGATTATTTGGGTTTATGAATGCTTGCCAAGCTCTCAGACTTAAGCCCTGCACATAATAACAGACATCTGGTGGATGGATTTTTTCTAATGGAACTTCTCCTTTACTGCAATAACAATTCAAAATCTTAAAGAGACAGTGCTACCAACAATAGAGCAATTCCAAATGAATGGTGAAATGCAATAAAATAATTGTCTTATAAGTTAATCTTTTTATGTCACCTGAATAGTGGAGCTAGTCACTGTATTCATTGTATTCCGACTGTAGTATTAAAAAAGGTGTTACTTATTTCCATTTTAATTACAGTTTACAATATGCAATTAAAAGGTTTTACATACACTCACAGTAAAACAAAGCATTCTTACACCTCAAATCTATGAAATCCAGAAAAGAGTGAATTAGCTAAGGATTCTAATACAGTAAAGTATAGTACTTGTGCAATTTACTGTCAACATGGCCTAAACGTGAATCAGTCAGATTTGTGAATGTCTGAATTATTGAATGGTAAAATATTGAGGAAGCCCTGTATATTGAAATATTGGGGAAAGAAAAAAAAAATCTGAAAGTGTACAAAACTGCCAAATAGAATAATGAAAAAAAAAAAAAACTATTGCCTGGTGGAAAAAGAACATTAATTGTAAAATATGTTGAGAGACTGCTGTCAAAAGTCAGAGCAGATGTGGATGTAAGCTATCTAAAGGGAGTCTAATAAAGAAAGTATATTTATAAATTACTATCAGATCGGCTTATTTTTAAAGACGTGGTAAAGCTCTGAAAAGTCAAGAAGCCCAGTTTGTAAGTAACAAATACATGAAGAGAAATTATCAGCTGCACATCAGGAAACCATCGGAAATGATTAGAAGCATTAAAACAATCCAGTCTGATGATGAGATAAAGTGACTTACCCTAAGGGCCAACATCACAATTCACTTCACTGTCTGTTTTGGAAAGCTACTCAAGGTGAACATGATGTGAAGTTTGAAGGGTTCACCCTGCATATTTAGAAACACATCTACATCTAATAGATATGTTCTGTATTTCTGTGGGTGGATTTATTATACTGTACGTTTATAGAGCTTTTATGGATGTTTGTGGGTTGAATTGGGTGGGGCAGAAAGCTTGAACAGTAGCTGGCCATGTGTTTCTATAATTAACTACAGTAAATACATCTTAAATGAAAGATATTTCATACAAGTAAAATATTTCCATTCAGTTGTTTTCTGTGCCTATATAGTGCATTATTTTTTTATTTATTGTGAACCTTACTTAGAATTGTTATTATCTTGCAACCCCAGTTGCTATTATAAATCATGAATGATAAATCAACCAATTGCTGTAGGATTTGTCCAATATATCTTATCTAGTGTATACATGTCATCCCGTGTATAAAACATATGGTAAAATTAAAACCAGTTTATTATGAATCATTAGTTTGTGAGAACAATCTTAATTTGTGTGATTAATAACAAAGTTAGCAGTCCTCTTGCTAAAACTACACAAGATGACATACCATCTTATACCAAAAAAAAAGACTCAACACACAGTGTATTAACTTATCGTATACCAGCATAACCATAAGTATTGTATTCAAATAAAAATGTCAGATGAGATTAAGTTGTATCATTATTCATTGTCAGATGAGAGTAAGTTGTTATCACCTCTAGGCTAGTCACCCAATTTTAACTTACTCCCATTATGGGTAAAACAGTAATAATAAATAATGACCATGAACTAGATTTCTGAAATTAAAATTATTATTTGTTTCTTAAATACAAACAATAATTTTCTTTAACAAAAGTATTTGATGATGTTATTAACAAATACACTATACTGTACAGTGAACAATAGATCACTTTCATTGCATAATTGTCTTTACAATGTTAAACACATGTTATAAAATACGCTGCATTCTACATTGTGGAAAAAAGTTCAATAAAAGCGAAGAGTCTGGTCTTACAGAGGCCAGTCCTTTGCAAACAGAGCAGAGCAACAATTAATAAAGGAACCTATTAAGATCTTATTATTGCTGCTAAAAAGGGAGGTAGAGTTTCACTCCTTTGAAGTAACTGAGAATGAGTCAGGCCTCATTACGGAGATATAATCTACATTCATACATTTATGTTAGCGATTCAAATCTATTGGGACAGATTGAATTCCGTTAAATAGAGCATCTTTACCGTGGAACTTTTCTCAGGCTCTCTCAAGTTAATCCAATAGGTGACCTAACAATGCAAAACACTGGAGGACATTCAGAGACTGACTGGGGTTGTAAAAGAATGCACTTACTAAAAAGGACAATCGAAAACAATAGATTTTGTTTTGTTTTTCTATCACAGAAAGGAAATTATTTATGAAAATAGACAAACTTGTTTATGTATTTTTAAGTCTGTTATCTTTGTAATACCCTGTCAGGAAATAATTTAAACATTACAGGAATAATTATATTCTGATATGACGGCCATGTAAACTTGGCATTCCCATTCGTTGTGGAATTAACATTATTTTTTATTTATTGATATTTTTTATTCGCTGCCATTACAGACCATACAATTTATAAGGCCGCAATACAGTTTGATTAGAGAGATTAGGTCCATACTGCAGGTCATATGAAAAGCTACAAATCCGTTGTTTTGCTGCAAGGATTAAAGCCTTTTACATATTTGAGTCTCAATTTTATGATTATCAACACCAGCCCAAACAGTAAATCCTAAAAGCAACCGTAGTGCTAACCCTAAATGTAATCAATAATGTGAAACCAGATTCTGCCATGCAAGCTGTGAAGCATAACCCAGGTGGTTAGTTTAAAGCCCACTTGCTTGTGATACAAGCATAGAATCCTTGCCTTTGGTGCAACAGAAAACATGTAAATCGAGTTCCCAATTAGCTGAGTTGTGGCTTGTTTAAGGACACAGGGAACACAAGTGGCAGATTTTTAACCAGTATTTGCAGTGATTAGAAAAGGCTTTTAAACATATTTTTAGCCAGGAACGGAGAAGCTGTAAAATCATAATTTGTTTCAGTACCGATTCACCCGATTCCTTTGTTTCTTGTTCTCTAAATCAAATCGGTTGTACTGGGGTGGGCCAAGAAACACAACTAAGGGGAAACCACTGATAACATCATCCAGTTTGTGAAAAAGCAAATCATGCACTAACTAAAAACATGAGTTAAACTGGGAAAGGAGGTGGCGATTAGTGACCGGGAAAGAGACCGAGAAGAGAACGTACAGAAAATTCTGCAAAAGGTAATAATAATAATAATAATAATAATAATAATATTAATAATAATAGTAATAATAATAATAATAATAAATACATTTATTCCATACACATAAATTTGGTCCAATATTGTTATAAGAGGTTTACCTCACTAGGGGGAACTAGTGCAGCTCACTCTCTTTCCTGCTGTGTGTGTGTGTCTCCCTTATTTATTCTCTTATAGTTTCTACATGATGTATTGCATACATAAATTATATTTATTGTCAGCTCACAGTTCAACAAAATAAGTGACTTTCACAGGTCTCTTGTAACCTAAGCTTCTATCAGAAATATTACATGTACGTTATTTTTAAATGAACATTATTTACAACTGGCATCAGTAAGTCAGTTAAGCTACCAAGAATACAGCTGAAGCAGATGTTAATTTATGATTTTTTCCTCAGCAAAAATGTGTTCATTTTTGTTAAATTTTAAAAGGTGTTCATTTTTGTTTAATTTTCAGCCACTATAGAACTGTATTAGCCCTTGTTTCAGTATTTGTAGGTTAGAGTATACACTACTTGTTTGTTGGATATTACAGAATCAACAGAATATGATCTCTGAAGTAGATCAAAGTATAATTATTCAAGAATGGTTGCACATACTTAAAAAAAAGGGAGGGGTAACAAAAGAGAACAAAACGTTTTAAGGGATTTCTAATGGACAGTACAAAATAAAATTAAAAAAAATACAATTATATGAGTAATATGACAACATCTGTAGAGTAGGGGGGTTAAAGTTACTCTCTCCCTCTTTGAATTGTGTTACTAAAGTTTATTTGAAAACGTAAGTTATTTGAGAATGTAAGTAGTGCTTGAATCACATGTTAACTAATTGACATTAAAACTAATTCAAATTAAGATTTAAGCGTAGAACAGTTACCAAATGTACTATTTAGGAAGTGCAGTTGTCTATTTTATTAAATAGACAACATGTAAATGCTAATCATTGTGACCCAAATGCTTACAAAACACTACAAAGAAAAATAAGAAAGGGGAGAAAAGCATCATATGCATACCATGAAATTCAATCCACTGATTTGGCAGAGCATCTGTTAAAGCACAAGAAAACTTTATTTGTTCTAAAGTCTGAAAATAAGTAGTTAGAAAAAGACAGGAGATATGGCTGTAGGCTGCAATGTGAAAAGGAAAATAAACAATTCAGACACCAGACTTTCGACACAGATTCTATGGTAAAATCTTCATAATAATAAAACTTTCTTGCTTTGAAGTTAAAGCGTGATTCAGTAAATGACTCCTGCTAGCAATTAGAAATTGTTTATAGAGGTCTCTGTTTTCTTTCTAGTAAGGATAGGGAGGGGTGGGGGGCTCCGAGAATGACAATAAATGTTATGGTTGTCTTAAGGATAGAGCAGGCTGACGTGTGAATTTTTTATTTCAGCAACAGACACCAAAAGAGAAAGATTAAATGATTCATTATATTGAACATCCTTGTAAATTGACAAAGTTTGCAAAAAGGAAACTAAATTATGTCTTTCTGCTGTTCCTGACCAATGATCTGGTCTGTAGGGCTTGCCTGCAGTATGCTATTCCACTTCACGTGCAGAGGGGGGAAATAAAACACACACACTCCCAAAAAAAAAAGAGAGAGCTTACAAGAAAGCAACCAAGCAATAGGCTCCAGGTGGCTCTCAAGCACTTCACTGCCAAAAAAACTACACTAGGAGGCAAGACCAACAGAGGGGCTCCCAGGAGGGAGTTGGGTTCAGCACAGAAGACAGTGAGATTAGTAAAGCATAAGTATACAACCCATGCTGGTGGCCAGTGTTTAAAGGAAAAGAAGAACACTTCGAGCAATTAGCCAGGGCTGAAGGGTTTCTGCAAAGGGGTAGCGGGCAGCGATCGGCTGAACTCCCTCAGAAGGAATTTTTCAACTGCACCTCATGGTTTCAGATGTCTCCTGCCGGTTAACCCCTGGGACTGGCTGACCATCACCACAGGCACATCCCATCTTTGGTGTAATCAGACATTATACACCAGCCTCTGACTTGTTTACAACCAGGCAAGAAGAAGAAAACACACACACACACATACACACACACTCCTTCTGCGTCTTCAAAGCAAACTGTTTCATAGGCTGCCAATTAGCTAAAGAGATCACATCTGTTCTGCTTCACAGAATAAATAAGGTGAGAAGAGTGACAGGATTCAGACACTTCAGAGGAGATATGCTGCATTCAGTGTCGTGAATACTTCTTGAGGAAGCAGAACTAAAGGGGGGAAAAAACTTCACTTCACAGAGGGGATCGCTGGACAAACCCACAGACTTCAGAGGGATTACATTTAAGGAATTAAAATAAGAAAACTGACTGAAGATCTTTGGAGATAAAATAAAAAAGCACTCTGGAGGTGGTTTGTCACCTGAGTTATGGATGTTGGTGCAATTCATTCAGCACAGCCCGGAGCTCACACAGAGATAACCAGCCACAAACTAGCGGCTTGCCTCTTACTTTTCCCAAGTGTTCCAGTATGTTTCTTTCTATGAGGCTTTTTCTAGTGCCGAGAGCTTCAGTACAATGTGGAAATGGATACTGACAAAGGGTGCCTCAGCCTTTTCACACCTGCCTTGTTTCTTCTTGCTCTTCTTGGTCTGCTCTTTGTCCGTTACCTGTAATGACATCGGCAGAGACATGCACTCAACCGAAGTCAGCAATTCTTCCATGGTTGTCGGGAGGCATGTGCGCAGCTACGATCACCTCCTAGGAGATGTTCGCAGGAGAAAGCTCTTCTCCTTTCACAAGTACTTTCTCAAGATTGATAAAAATGGCAAGGTCAGTGGGACGAAGAAGGAGAACGATCCATTTAGTAAGTAACTGATCCTTTCAAACCTTTTCCAGATGTTAGGAGGCTAAATATTTACACTCAAAATGATTAAGTAGAATATTTTAACACTAAAACAACTGTTTGTATATATAGATAATCCCAGAGCCTTTTGTAGTTACAATGTTATAATATGAAAACAAATGAAGTAATTTATCACACTAGAGTCCAATTTTTTGTTCAACTTAATTCTTTACTCTTTTAGGCTCTGAACTTGCAGAAACACTTTTCCTTTATTGTTATTGTTACTTTTCTTTGTCTTTATTGATGAATAGCTGCTAAAATCTGAAAATGATTACATACTGTTATTTAATTGGTTTTATAACTTTGGAACATCATTTTTTTTTTTTTTTTTGTAAAAAGTAAAGTGTGCTGTTCTGGTTTAGACTGCTGTCCTGCATGTTGGTTTGTAGTGATCGGTCTATAAAGCTAACTTTTAAGGCACCAATACTACTATTTGTCTTCTGCCTGCCTTCCCTGTAGTAACTTGATACTCATGTCTGTATTGTGTTGTCTTGTATAATATTTCGATATACTGAAGTATGTAATATATTTAAAATATTCCTTAATTACCATCTACTTGATCAGAATGACATCTTCAAAGTACTTGTACTGAATACAATCTAGCACAACCTTTGCAGTAGTATATAGTATATGTTTCTGCTATTCACAATGTTTCAAACATGTGGACTACATGTGGACTATGCTGAAATTTAGATTCAATGCTATATTGAGTCATTCAAAAATACAAATGCAGTAGGCATATTTATTTCCTTATTTTGAATGTACACTTTGCAGAATCCTAACAACAGTTTATCAACCAAAAGACAACTTACAAGTACTATTAAAAATTGCAATGACTAATAGAACTGAATCATTGAAAATTTGTAAATAGCAAAACAGAAATGTTTTTATTTAAATACAATATGACTTGAGTAGAAAATGATTTGTTAGTTATGTTTTGCACTTACAATTGAATTACCAACACTTCACCATTGTTACCTACAATTATGTTTATAAAAAGGGTAGAAAGAGACTTTATCCTGCTTGCTGGTCACTTACCAATAACACTTAGAATGGGACAGTTGCAATGTATTAAACACATTGAATATATCTTTAACTTGCAATGGGGTTTGTAGTGAAGTAAACTAAACAAAATATAGCACAAACAGTGGCCTACTGAAGATTGTCAGGCAAGCATTTAGACTGATAAGGTGAAGAGTTAAAAGCACATTGATATTAATTGATAAGGAGAAAAAAAGAAATGTCAAATAAAAGCACAATATGTAATTATTATACTTGAGTAAATAAATATATTATTATTAAATACTATTAAAGTACATTCAATTATTATGCAACACTTATATAGATATAATGAGTGAGTACATATGATATAAGTCTATTCTATAACAGGTATTGTGGACTAGGTTTCTTGATTGGTATCCACAATATCAATAACGAAGTCCTTTGTCTCAGGGGGCAGTGAAGTTACACTGTCTTGGGTATCTCACCAGATTATTAACCCATGGGTAGGCTGGCTCCTGAGGAAATGATATTGTACCACTGGTACATATTGCAAAGCAGATTTGGATAGATTAAAGTTAACCACAATCTAATTATTCAGTGTTGCTCTTCAATGCATAGCACATGATTATGAGAGGATTATTCAGATTTCAAATTGCCCTAAAGACTAGCTATTTGGCAGGATTTGAGTATCTCCAAACCTCAACTATTTTGAGGAGGGCTATCTAAGAGGATCTCAAAACTGCACAACTAGCACAGTATGGCTTTTTCTTCAATTATAATTTTTAAATGAATGTAAATTGTAAGAAAGGATTAGCAAAATATATTTCAGCGCAATATAACTTTGTTTTTTGCTTAATCAAGTTTGATGCTGTCGATGAGGCCCTTTGAAAAAAACCTCTGTGTAAAAACATAACATGATAAAAGGAAAGTGTGGGTTTTGTTAATCATTTCATGTGTGTGCGTGTGTGTGTGTGTAATTAGAATATTACCATAATTGTAAGCTGGCCTCATGCAGTACAAATACACAGCATAATTAAGATATTGTCTTAATGCAAAGTAATTACATGGGAACTAACCTCTGCTGTGCCCATGGGCTAGCCTGCCTATAAGATTATAGCCTATTATGGTCTTTAACCTCCAAACTTATGGGCTAGATGGGATACATTTATGCAAAACAAAGCTAGAAATTCCTCCTGTTGTCCCAGTAGAAATGTTAGGGTACTGCCAGACCCATACACATGCTTTCCAAATGTGTACTTATTTATTTGTCTAGGTATTTATTGTTCATTCTGTAGTTGTACTACTGTAAAGTCAGATACTTTAAAAAGTGTTATTAATGAGCAACAATTTCTTTTGAAAGTTTATTGGAAAAAATGTAATTAATGTAATTGTGAAAGAAGTGTATGTAACTTGGATGTGACTGCATAGTAACCAGATTCAACTAAGTACAATTGTGGAGGCGAAGCATGTTTCAGTAGGATGGACAGAGTAACCTGACAGCTGTTTGGAGAACAGGAGTCGGCTCAAACACTCGAACAAAGCTAAAGAATAGCTGTCCTGTTGCTGCCAGGCTTGTTGCCTTGTATTTAAGTAGCAGATTTGGAAATTGCCTAAGCAATTAGATTATTTCATAAAGTGGCCTATTGTTTTGACATCTTTAGTAAAGTATGCTACAGAGCACCACTTTGTGAGAATGCAGTTTTTGGCTTGTGTTTGTCACTGACTAGAAAGAGATGGTGGTGAATTTAATAGTGCATTTAATCTTCCAGAATTGTTGTTGTAAATATCAATATTTGAGCTACATATTTCTGGATTCTGAAGTATAGTATGTAAGCAAAACTTAATTCAGATTTACTCTATTTCAAAATGTTTTGATATTTTAAAGAAATACCAGCCTATATAATGTAGATATAAAACACTGTAGTGTAGAATTAAGCAAATGGATTAAAACAGAAAGGACCGTTTTCATGACGTCGTTGCAGCAAGTTCTCAAAATATTTAGATTTATATATATATATATATATATATATATATATATATATATATATATATACACACACACACACACACACACACACACACACACACACACACATATACTGTATACTTTGTTCATTACCCTTTTAACCAATTTTCATAAACCTTTTTACCTTCCTCACCGACAGCATTTATAATGAAACATTTTTTTAAATCATTATATATTTCCTTTACAGTTTTAGAGAGTATTTGGGGTTTTATAACCTACCTGCTGTGTCAAGCTGGTTAAAACTTTGGTAAGCTATAACTTTTGATATAGTCAAGCTGTGTAGGGTCGTTTGGCTTTACTTTATCACTATTATAGTGGAAATATGTTCTGTGCGTGCAAATAAACTGTGCAATATGGAAACATACGGTAGTACTATAAGTTAATAATTCAATATGCTCTTAGGAATGAAAAACACATCTGTATTATAAAAATCAGGTATTACAAAAAAAGCACTTTGCACATATTAAGAGTGCTTAGTTTAACACTCCCATGGGTTCAAGGTTCAATTGTTCACTAGTTGCAGTTCAAAGTTCAGATGCCTTATAATCATGTTGTCAAATCCAAGTCTTGCATTTCACGGTGGCAAATCTCTCTGTTTCTCGGTCTAATGGCCTGAAGCTAAATGTGGTTTGTAACTAACTCCACTAGACTATTCTCTAGGCTTAAATGAACACTTTATACATGTTGAATTTGCATAATACCGTATTTCATTTTGTGTTTGTTACTAATCACGTGATAGTTGTTCTTAATCATGTATTACTTCTTCTGCATTCAAAGATATTTTACTTGTTTAATAAAGTCACCTGTAATTTTGCTGCTTGGGCATTATATAAATGATAACTAGGGCTGTGCATTGGTAACTTCTACCCCTACAAAATTTGCAATGGTAGATGTCTAATAAACCCACTGTTTCTGGGGGTAAGAAATTACCAGTGCACACCTCTAGTAGTATATTTTTATACTGGCCTCATTATAGACATTCCACCTTACCCAGGCTTGCTCAGAGACAGCACCAACACATATAAATTCTGGTGGCTTACTTAACCATGCCGCATATTCATGAGTGCAGAAATAGTAGTACATGATGTTAAAAAGCACATATAAGTATATTAACTGGATACAACATTTAGAGGGCATACATTATTATTTAATGTGATTTTTTTTCACCATGGTGAATAGCTCAAGCTTTCAAAACCTCACCAGTGCTGAAAATATGCATTCAGTACTGTACGTGGTTTGAAAAATAGCCAACTGAGAAGTTCCAAAATGAACAATTTGTACACATGATGGATAGGTCAGGTATCCAACACATGGTTCAAGTACAGCTGTTCTGGTCTTCACATAAAATATGACACAGTGTTGCCTGGCGAGATTATGCAAGAGGAGAAGTTGGGGTCTTAACATGTGAAGCCCTAGGGGAGTCTTAAACAAGTGCTATTAAATTACAGTTAATGTTCTCTTGCTTTTGGCCGCTTAATTAGCAGCATGTTTGAAGTACTTATAATAATAACATTGATGCACCATAATCGCAATCAATCTTATTTGTGAGGGAGGGTTAAACAAGAAAAAAAAACAGCTAAAGCAATTACATCAACCAGGTTTTTGTTCAATAGACTACTTCATCTTTCTTCAATGTTCAAATGTCTGGTTATGTCTTAGTATTTTTATAGTCAGCGAATATAGTTTCAATCTACAAATGATTGCTTTCCATGATTGCTTGCCTTCATTGACTTTCTTATAATCTCTAACTCTAAGCAAAAAGCCTGCAACTCATTGTTATTGTAATTAATGCTTTATCATCAGTTTTATCAATCATTAGCCCTTTAGAACGCTATGTTGCATCTGCTTATTTTCTGTCATGTAAGCATAGTACCTTTTTTACTGTTGGCTTTAATATTATAGCATTATAGAGGATTATAGCACAAGTTAACAAACATTATAGTTATCAGTGCCCAAGAAGATTTCTATGAGATATCTGATGAAAAAGAAAGGTGCTGTATAATCATGCAAATGTATGCATGGGCTTATACTTGGGCATAGGTGTTTTTTGTAAAATTGTTGTTAGATGTTTACATACTATATATAAGCCCGTGGTCTTGTGGCTATATGCACTTATTTCACGTATAATCACACCCCACAACATACTGTATGGTCATGTCTGTGTTACATGGTACAGGTTAGATAGAAAATATACATTGATGTAAGAGAATCATCCCCATCACACACTGAAACTTTTACCAATGTTATCTATCTTTATAGTTTGTAGGGGTTTAGACTTTTTCAGCACACATTAAAAAAGACATGAATGATTCTAAATAAAATAAGAGGTTATGATCAATTTGCTTCTTTTAAAATTAGACCCTGGTGTCTTTATGTTTTCTTGCCTACAGTTTAATCACAGAAAGCACTTAAAGAAAATGTCGTTGTAAGCTGGACACTACCTTTTTACTGCTTCCAGCATGTGTATTTAATTACAGCGATGGATTCTTTGTTCAGTTGTAAAAATAGTTAGTAAAACATTTTGTGCTCCTTCAAAAGGTCAAACTTATGTTTGTTAGGCCAAGATATACAAACATACTTGTTGTTTTTAGTTTTCTGCCTTTCCTGCGACCTTTATTGGCCCTCGATCGTTATTATGTCACTATGTTATAATTAGTCTGTTAGAAGATTTTATTATAATATCATTTTTGGTAAAACCAAAAAATAAAAAAGATTTTTCTGCTCGAATGTAAGAAATATTTTACCTGACAAACAAATAAAACTTTCAGAAGAGAAACAGCTATTTGAACTTCTGCTGAGCAGTTTCTGACCAACCCATAAACTTATCCTTATAAAGTTGTGATATAATGCCTGCTTCTCAAATCTCCCTAACCTTAATTTAGATTACTTTCTTTTCATTTATCATTCCTTTAATGAATTGTGGTTTATTTGTGTATGCATTTCTGAAGAAAATAACATACCTGAAGAAGAACTGAACCCTTTGATTTGTTGAAGAGCATCCTTTTATTCATGCTTCTTGTCAACTGAAAAGATACTTTGTTTCAGCACTCGCAGGACACTGCAAATGGAGGTGAACAAACATAACCCTGCTTTATTGATTTTGTTAACCTTTATATTGACCTTAGAGGTTTTTTTCACTGCTTTTGAAGAAGAACTGGCACCTAAAGCTCATATGTCACAAGGCACTAAAACTGTCAGAATCCCACAGCAGGCCTGGAGTTGGCTTGTTATTATCCCTTGTCTATAAAGGAAACAGGCTAATCCACTAAAATGTAATGAAAGCCAGACCTGATCAAACCTAGAGTACCCCAGAGAGAGGGCTGACCCATCAGGCCCTACCTTCTTTCCTCACCTCCTTATGCTCGCTCTGTTACTGACAATTAAATTGGAAACTTAGCACCGGTATTTGTACACTCAGACATAGCTTTCATTTCAAAAAGTGACACAGGTGAAAAAACTGGGAATTTTTTTTTTTTTTCATGGACTGCATTTTTCTACCCTTGTCACCAAGTTTGAAAGTTCAGTCTGCATCTTATAAGTATGGGGACCAGATGCATGTATAACCTTTTGCCCTCATTATTCTAATTAGCTGCTACTTGAAACAATTTGGTAGGTCCCTGGTCATTGCAAAAGTGTAAAGGGGACTCATTTAAGGGCCTGCTTTGTGATAATATATTACATTTTCGATGTATGTATATATTTCATTGACCACTGCAGCTTTAAAAAGTGATTGTTAATAGCAATGTTTTCTTTCAAAATTCAAATTAACGTTTAGTACCTATAGTATGTCATACAAAGTTCTTGTGTGACATTTGTCCTCAACGCATAACAAATGAAAATAATAATTTGACAATCCTGAAGTTATTGGGCAGTCTTGGTTATTTCATTGATAAACAATCACTTGTTATTCAATTTCACTTTGTTATATTCTCCTGAAAGATTTACTACAATGTATTATTCACACAACTATCTAAATGGCTGCACATGTCTGAACATTTCAGTTGCTTTATAATAGGGACATTCTCAACTTAAAACATGAGGCAAGATGTTGTAATGCCACATATTATCCACTGTTTGGCTTGTCTGCCAGTCTCCCCACCATCTAACCCATGGGGGCCGACCTTGTCTAAATTTTGAAGTTTCCTTTCCTATTTTAATCTGCTCATTATAAGCTTTTAGCTTTAATTGTTGATATTTTTTTCTCAAGGCTGCTACATCTGAAGCCAGATAACCTTTTTGGTTTCAATGTGGAACTCAGTGAAATATATTTATATCTGTTTAACCTATTTGCCATCTTTAGATTTTGGTTGAAAAGCAAACGTCTCTCAGTGTCTGTATTAGCAGTTTGGAGTTTGAATGTAACAAGTTCCTCATTATAGAACCTCACTTTTATTAGCAAAATAAACCAATTGTAATATGTGTTTTAATAGCAAAAGCTGTCCTTTCATATGGCTTTCATTAACAAGTGTTGAATGAAATGTCTTCACTTTTGGTTTTAGATGTAACTGCCAAAGACATTCCTATTGTGTGTAAATGTGGTTTTAAAACAAATCAGTTAAAACTTAGTTATGACTGTATGAAGTTCAATTAAGCTTCAAAAATGCCAGTGTTCAATGGATGCTACGAACTTACAAACAGTCATGCAAACAGCACTGTCATTAAGTGGGTGAAGAGGCAGTCCGGTGTGCATATATACCCTGGAGACACTAATTCCTGTAATAGTCTAATTGCCTGTTCGGCTCTAAAAACTCCTCTTTAGTTTTTTTTGCCACCTATTTTCAAGTCAAGTAATTAATACTGACAAAGACCCAGAAGTGACTGTAAAATATTACATGAGATGGAAGTATCTACACTTGAAATACAACTTTAAAAAAAGAGTCTGCTCGATAATAAAGATAAGAAGTAGATAAGAAGTAGATACTTCTCGATAAGAAGTATCTATACTTGAAATACAACTTTAAAAAAAGAGTCTGCTCGGTCTGCTCATGTGATGAGACCTGCTAACCCAAAACATTTACTCTAACCCCTTACTAACACATCTCTGATAAGCACACTTGATGTTTAATCTTGTAACCTCCTGGTACAATGGAATACAAGAAGTGAACCACTCTAAAAAAAATATGAAGTAGTAATTTGATTTTCATTGTCTATAGCTTGTTTGCGCTCATAGGGTGTTTATTGTGAAAGGGTTTACTTTGCAATACAATATTTTTGGTTGTCACTTTTGTGTAGTCAAAATACTCACGTTGAGCCCCATATTTCAATGTATAATAGCAACATTGCTTTTGTTAAAAAAAGAATGGCTAGGAGCCAAGGACATTGCAGAAACTAGAACCCCACCCCCCTTCCTAATTCTGTGCCTCTTTAGCTTCAATGTAATGTAATCGCTTTCACCTCTGTTTATACATTTCATTTCAACTACATTAATAAAAATGAACATTCTATTTACACAAGTGGTGCTATAAAATAAATAAATAACTGCTCTAGGCCAATGATTCATTTGATTCCTGAACTATGTTGAGTCATAAAAATAGAATTCTAATTAGTATACCTATGTCTTTATATGCTTTCATATGAAGTGGAATGATACAACTCTTAGGCCATGATACAATGGTTTCCAAACCACAGTGAATTCAGTTTGCTGTGTGAGCTTTCTGGAGGTCTGACACGCAGCACTAAATGTCACAACCACTCTGATTTATTTAGTCAGACTAAGCAAATCTGCTTATCAAAACTGTATTAAGAATGCCAGAGTGTTCCTTACCATTCTTTTATTGACACTTGCGCAGCTTCTGAAAATAAAATTCAGAACAGATTCCAGAATGATGTGTGGTTTCATTGTTAGTATGTTAAGTTAAAGAAGGTGTGAAGTAAAATAGATAAGAGTGGAAGTCCAAATGCATAGTAAAAATAAATTACTCATATTTTAACAAGGCCCCCAGTTTTATATCTCCTGGGGAGCTGTTACTGAAATCTGGTGGAGTGCCATTCCTTTATACAGCAGTTACAAAGTTACAGGCTTACAGCTTTGACCACCAGCGCTTTTGATAGTTTTTTTGTTTTGTTTTTTTCTCACAAACTTGTTGCCAAACATACACAATTCCACTGAAACTTCAGAAAAAAGTAAACATGTGGTCCTTACATTGATAGTGAACAGGAACTTCAGTCTGCGGAGTTCATTAATGAAGCGAAGCATGAAGAAGCAGCCCAAAAGTAAGACCTCTCATCAGAGTACTGAAGAGCTGCTGCTGTGCAGTTTGATTATATGATTATATAGCAGATGAACATACCAGCAATGAAAGAGTAGTAGTTCACATATTTTTAAAAGCAATTCACTTTTATGTTTTAATAATACCAATGTGCAGCTCACTAAGTAGGGAGTTGGGATGAAAATGAGAGAACCCTACAGTGCTGTACAGCCACCACGGACAGCCAGGAAAGCAGATGTTTTAATTGTTTAATTGATACCTCACCATTTCACAATGATTACTATTGATGTGCAACAGATTATATAATACAAGTCAGGGATTCCATTTGCTTCACACATCAATGTGAGAAAGTCTTTAAAACAAAACCCATCCAATCCCTGTGAATTATCCTTCTATCCATAAATCTTTGCATGTGGTCAGATGTTAAATTCTCATATGGCAAATGTTGTTAAAGGCAGTTCCCAACAGACTGTTGTTAATCAAAAAACAGCAATTTTGGTTAACAGATTTAATGTAGTCCTGATGCCTGGAGAGTAGTGTCTAATAAAATCATGCTTTACATATAGCAGGAATAATTATTTATTAAAACACATAATTGATAGGTAATAAAAAGTCACCTTACAGTTAGGTAACAGATTCAAAATGGTTTTAATACTTATTGAACTATTTTGAGAATTTTTTTAGATCCATAATTGGCTCATTATGTTTGCATAATATAATGCAATTTAATTGTGTTTTGCCTGAAACATGTTTACAAATTGCACTCACCCACTGCAGTAGAGAGATATACCTCCACAATATGCATAATTCATGACTATTTAACAAAGAATGCTTATGATTGAAGCATATCAGTGAGCCATGGAAAGCTGATACAATGGTCGTTAGATTAGGTGCAAACAGATTGCATCCCTCTTAACTATAATGTGTATGTCCGGAAGTAAGGCTTATCATAATGTATCGAGGTGAAGCAATGAAACAGGAGCAAGGGCATTTCTGTAAGAATCTGTACTTTTGGCCATTCCCAGCTTAACTGCTGGTAGGTCTAATGAACAGGAATTGGGACTGACATAACCAAGTGAATCATCAAAGGTAATAAAAGCAGGATCTGACCAAAGCAGCATCTGGAGTAAACTTTTAAGGAGCAGGCAGGAATGTGTACTAATTATTGCATTGTTAATATGTTACATGTGTTGGAAAGGAGAGATGGTGTGATTTAGCAAGGGCAGCAGAGGCTTAGCCAGTAGCCCTGGATTGTATCCATCACAGATTTTATATTCAACCTCCAGCTGCTTTATTGTTTTCTAATGCTACGCTTTCCCATGCAAGACCCAGAAGCCTGGCTGACCAGCTACTTTGCAGAATTTCTGGATTTGTATTTAAAAGAGGACTTTTCATTATTGCTATACGTGAGTTACAGTACATCACTCGAGTGTGCATGCCCTGCAAATTTACTGTCACTGCTGTCACTATTCAGTTTGTTCAGACTTGGGCTATGCTGCACTGTGCCTGCAGGCAGTATATTCTAGGGTGTAAAATCAAATTGTCTTTCTGTTACCATGTGATTTCAGAGTTTATAAAGAATTTCAGTCACAATGCATACAGGGCAGAATAAGTGTATGTGCCTCTTCATTTCAGAAGAGCTTTGGATCCTTTTATGCAAATTCAGATTTTCCTACACTTTGGGTAGATGACCATCTAAACTGTTAGCAAGACAAAACAGAACCAATAATCACTAATCCATTTGGTAGATTTGTTTTGGAGATTGTAGAGCAGGCCAAAGTGTGCTGCTTTTAACTTTGTTAAGGCTCTGATTCTTTACGTCTGATGAAGCTTAGTTTATATGCCTCGGTTAATCGGGATAAGATCTAATCTACCCCAAAAGCTGTGCTTCCTTGAGAGGTACCGGTATGCTGATTGTACATGTTTGAGTGAGTGTGAGAGATATGGTGACTTAAATGAGAATCATATGGATCATTCTAAAACTGCAATATTGATCATACCAATCAATGAAAATTCTATTAGAATGGGGAACCTTAGATTTTACTTTAAAACAGTTGTATTTGCTTTTCTATTCAGTATATTCAGGATTAAAGCACAGCTCTTTAATGGAACGCAAACCAAGCTTCTGCAGAACATCAGGCTCATGACAACTGGTTATATCCTCTTCTCAGTGACAGGCACCAGATAAAGAGACATTTTTGTGGTGGAAAGGCTAATCCTTTACACCAAAGGTGACTTTGACACAGTCCTAGAGGCATGCACAGATTACTTGATTGGTTTAATGCACCAGTACAGAACACATGAACCAAACCATTGAGAAAAAGGGGTCTATATTAAGGAGAATCTTTAAGTCTCATAACAGTAACAACATTTCTCATTATGAGGGGTGAATGTCAGCAATTGGATATTATTGTCATTTGATGGTAAAGTAGTTGAAGGGTAAACAAGCTTATGTGTCACACAAGTCTGTGTGTCTTTATACCCTTGTGCCCAAATCACACAATCAGCTTCACAATTGGTACTAATTGTGTGCAGGCTGGAATGTCTCATCATCCTTGGGCAGGGTCAGAAAACTTTGGCAAGGGAATTTGTGGAAGCTTTACCATCTGCTGGTCGTGTTGTTTTGGCTTTGTGGATAAACAGAGGATGTTAGTTCCAGGGCGTTCAGTTTGGATTCTTTCACGAGGTTCTTCCCACACACAAAAAATTAAAAAAAAGTCAACATTATAAACACCAGCTAAAAGTTAACATATTGGTATAGGGTTAATACCATATGCCTGCATACCTCTGTATTCAATCAAAGTTTCCCTCGAACAAACTTTATTCACAGCACAAAACGGTGACTAATTAAAAACTAGCACTTTTTTTTTTTTTTGCACAGGAGATCAAAGTAAACAAGTAAATAAATAAGAATTATAACTTTAAAAGTGAAAACCGTGAAAAGGTTATGGAGAGTCATATTCAGTTACTGCCTGTGCTGGTGAGTTAATCAAAACCTATTTTATCCAAATGCAGGAAAACTTATATAACTTATATAAAGCTACAGAATCAAACTTCTGCTGCTTCATTAACCAGATCAAAGGTGCAAGTCACTGTCATTATCAGCCAATGCAAAGTCAACAAAAAATGAAATTTTAATCAGGAATCTGCTCTGTTTATTGCATAGCTGTGTGTAAAAGTAATTGAAAAGGCATGCCCATCAAAAGAACAGGCTTCAGAGCAGCAGAGGAGATCTGGTCAGTTCCCAGGCCTATTAGAACTATTCAAGGGAAGCAGACAACCCCTACAGTTTACACTCAACTAACCTCTTCTGTTAGCACACACAAAATGAATGGGAATAGCTGTGTGCAGAAGATTGCCTCTAACGAGAAACTCAGGTAGACAAACCTTGATGCATCATGCACTGCGCTTCTTGATCAAATACGCACATACTTTAGATATGTTTATTGTTCTTTTTCCCAGAGAACTGTAGAATATACTAAGTGGATAAGTCTTGCAAAACTGTACAAAAAAAAAGAAAATGGGGTCTTCCAACAAGTCTATTTGTTTTTTGCACATAAACAAGTATAATGTGTTCGGTCTCTCCAAGGAGAAGACCTTTTCATGTAAAACTTGTAACCTCTTAATCCTGTGTTTGTTTTAGTGTGGTTGTGTGCACAGTATTTGTTTTAGGTTACCAGTATCCAGTAACATATTCCAGCAAGGAATTATGCTGAAGATAGAAGTTTCTGATATGATACTTATGACTATGATACTAGCCATGAGAACTAATGTTTATCACAGCATAACCGGTGTAAAATTGAGCAACCTTGTTGTGACAGGTCTTTACTGGAGTGGCCACTAATTAAATAAGACACCAATTAGTCCCAGTTTTGATTGTTATTGTGAATGTTTGGAGAACACCTCCCAAAAACAGATTGAAATAATGTCTACCAAACTGGGCTGGATTTTATTAGACAAAGGATAAATATTTATATTGTACATATCAGTGCCACCCATACCTTTTATGTGTATCAGCTATTTATTTTACTTTTTAAAAATATTTAAGATTAAGGTACTTTGCGAAGCTCCTTAAAGGTGTTCTTAAAAGAAAACTGGAATATTTCACCAAAAGGGAAACGTCTCCACTGTAGTTTAAACAGTGCAGTGCAACACGTCATTGACAAACATTGCTTAGTGGGACTTCAACTGTGTGGCTTTCCCCCAGTGAAGTGTTAGAATAACTTGTGGTTGAGTTCAAAGTTAGGAGGAAGTTTTGTTGCAATTTAAACCTTTTTTTTTTTTTTTATCAGTTATGCCTTTCAACTCCCAAAACAGACAGGCAAATGTAGGGGGAAAATGCCTTGCTGACAGTTTAAATATCACATCAAAGCATTAAGAAGTAAAGTGTCTAGGACAGGTGCTTTCTGCGGCCTGGACTATATCTAATTTTAAAATCTCAGACTTCAGCAACAACATCTTGTCTCAGGTATTACTGGAGAAAGGGTTCTCTTCATACATTCAGCAGAATCAGGTTGTCCCGCAAGCTTTTTATACAATTCTTTTGTTGCCTGAATCCTGGTATCTTTGATCAGTAAGGACTCAGTAATCTCCCACCATCTTTCAGTCATCTCATTTCAACTCTCCTCCTCTTCTGTACTCTTGTTCTTAAACCTCAGGCTTGGGAGGGGGAGGCTATTGATTTACATATCCAGTGATACAGGGAACAAGATATGTTAGGAAACTTTGGATCGTCGGAAAGAACGTTCTAATCTCCCAGAAAATAGACTCTAATCCTCATGCATTGCACTCATGTCATAAATAAACAAGCATGCAACAATCCCATTATACATCATTGTGGAGTCATTTCCCTGGCTTTTTTTTTTTTTTTAATTTTTAAGAAGAACTGGTCTTTCTGTGAAAACTACTTGTCATACATTTTGATGAACATTATGTCAAACATGTACATGATAATGCACTGATTATATATATATATATATATATATATATATATATATATATATATATCTGATATATAATAATTCTTATACATTAATATCTATTTATTGACTACTGGACATGTACACACGACTGTTGTGTGCTGTCATGCACATTTAAAACTTAAACTTCAACACTCGTGCACCAAATTGATTTTAACTTTGTAAACTAAAACATTTGCTCATCCAGATTCTAGTAGGAGTATTTCCCCATTGTTGCGGAAACTTAAAATCCTGAATTAGAGAAGATTTAATCTCTTTCTTAAATGCATAGAGATATATATATATATATATATATATATATATATATATATATATATATATATATATATATATATATATATATTATATATATATATATATATATATATATATATATATATATATATAATATATATATACTTATTATATTTTTATATAAAGTTACTCTATTTTAGATATACCATGTTTGAAAAACAATGTGGTTTTTTTTCATACTATGTGCCAGCAATAACAACCAATATGAAATGCTTTTTTTTTTTTTGTCAAAAGCTGTTCTGTACATACTGTACATGTTTTAACATCAGCAATACATGGGGAATCTACATGGGGATGCTCCTAGTCTCCAAATGTCTCTCATTGGTTTATTCAAAAGAATTTGGCCAACAAGGTCCGGGAACAAATGCAGTATTTACTAGATGTGTGGTGAGGTGAAAGGTGCAACAGCTAACAGATCCCGATTTCCCATCTGGATTAGTCAAACTCTGGTGATTTTAAAGTCAGGCTTAATTAGAGAATAGGGCCCAGAGGCCTTGACCTTACCAGAAGTCTAAGTTGAAGGCCAAGGGCTTGTTTGGGGAGTAATAAAATACACATGTTAGAACAGGAAGCAGCTGCCACTACTCTCCTTCTGCACACTTTATAAGGGTCCAGTAAAACACATCCTTCTCACAGGGTTCAGAAGGGGATTTGAGGCTATGGCCTAAAGAAGAGGTTGCCCAACTAAATAAGCTGTAACTGTGTTAAAAGCAGACAGCAAAGCCAATTAAGTTCTGATCAAAGAACTGTCTTAGACCCTTTTTTTAAGACATTGTAAAAATTACACCGGCCAGGATGTGGCAACTGTATACTCAGCTATGAGGAAGCAAAACCAAACTTGTATTGCATCAATGGGGTCTCGGATAAAAACTGTGGTGTTCAATGAGCACACTGGGCAGTCAAAGGCCACCATGTTACAACCAGTAAGGTGATGTATTTAATGAGTTCAGATAAAACAACCAAGTTGAGTCATAGTAGGCAGTTTTCCTGTCTCTTTTGTCTGGTTTATCATCAAAACAAAAGGTTACAATATTATTTTGAACAGTGTGTGACTTTAAATAAGGCAATAATGGTTTTAATGTCTGAGTTGCTGTTTTCGGAAGTTGAAAGTCAAGTAAGGATAGTTCTGCTCTGCTTACCAGAGATATTCAGACAAATTATATGGGATGTTTCTAATTACAATGAGTAAAAAATCATATGGGGCATTGAAAAATATGCAATTACAGTGTGTGCGGTGAAGTAAGACTAACTGTAATTGCATTTAACAGAGCTATAGCTGTCAAAACCCTTCTGTAAAACCCTGATGTGATATGCACTGTATCTACTTGAAACCACAGAGGACATGGCATTATATTCTTTAAGCGACTAAAGACATTATTACCTAGTTTGTGTCATTTCCCATGACTCAAACTATTTCTAAGAGTTCATTGCCCAAGGCATACAAGGATCACCTTGTCAGACCTGACAAAGCCCTCCTAAATATCAAATACAATGTCATGTCATCATCATATTATTTGCTTAATGCTGAATCTTGCTTCTTGCTTTTTTTAAACAATGTCACAATATAACAAAATCATAGGATATATGCCTTTTGAAAAAAATATTAAAACCTGTCACAAAAGCACATTTGAAATACTGAAGAAAAGAAATTTTAGACACCCAAAAGAAAAAAAAAAAGCATCACATATCATATTACTTTGCATTTTGTCAAGGGACTCAATATCCCTGTATCTTGGGTTGGACAACAAAGCATGCAACATAAAACCAGATTATTTATATAAAGCAATCTCTTTCGCCTTAGGTTTTGTTTTAATTTTTTTATGTGACATTATAAGTAGCCTTTCTCTGAAACAGAGTATGGGTCTGGATGAAACGTGTGTACTGTACATAGATTTGTAACTACATTTACTGTAGCGGTGCCATGTTGGGAACCAGTGAAGTTACCCTGGGATTTATCTGTTCTGTGACTCTCATGCCAAAGAGATCCTTAAACTATTAAAATGTTCCAGTTTGATGTAAAACTGTTCTCAATACAGGAGATTAATTTTTTCAAATTCCTTTCATTGCAGGTATACTGGAGATAAAATCAGTGGAGGTTGGTGTTGTTGCAATCAATGCCATGAACAGCAATTATTACTTAGCAATGAACAAGCAGGGGAAGATATATGGAGCAGTAAGTATGCCCCTATGGGAATCTAGTGGGACAGTATAAAATGCCATTGTTGTATGCATAATATTGGGTGTCTTCCATTCAAATGATGTATTATAATTTGTATAAAATGATAAACTATGCCACTTATCCTATATTATTGTTGTTGTTGTTGTTGGTGGTGGTGGTGGTGTTGGTGTTATGAACAACAACAACATAATAATAATACTAATAATGACAATGCTTTTCATTAATTATGAGGTGTGGGGGTTAAATGTGGCACTCTGTGTTTTTGCATCTGTAGTTGGACAATGCAGCAGAGAAAAGTTGGGGGAGGGGGGGAAAAATATAGACTAACAGCTGAACTAGCATATCCGGGCATACCATGGTATGTATATATGTATTTAAGGTCACCACAGTCTTCAAAAAAAGTGTATTCTATGGACTCAAAACAGCTTTAACAACACAACAGGAACTTGTTCTAACATGTCTATGTTGCCTCAATCTTCTTATAGACTGCAATGGTAACATTTCAATTAATTATCTGACAACTATTACAGAATAGGATTATAAATGTGTGTATAGCGATTGGCAGAAGTCACTGTCAGGGAAGTGTGAGTGTCTTTTTATATAACATTCCTTTCTCTAAAATAATAATTATTAATAATGAAAAAAAATCTAGTAATACAAGTTGTTTTACATGTTTGATCTTGGATTGGGTTAACTGTTACATACAATTACTAGTGTATCGGTTTACTAATGTTTTAGTAAGTACTGTATTTTGTAAGCCTACTCCACGGTTCCAATCTATTTAGTTACAGGTCTGAAACTACAGAATTATTTCATATTTGAGAAGAAGTTAGATGTTTAGCCCCTATAAAATGACCTTGTCTGGTTATTATGAACAGTTCCACGCCATTGCACTTGAATAATCCTCCATTTGAAAAAGAGATTCAAAAGAAGTGCAGCTGTACGCAACAAGTGCACACTCAAAACTAAAAAGAATTTCTCAGAAATGAAAGAGCTACTCCCCATATACGCATGTAATGCTGGTGCTGTTTCCTTTCAGAATCACAGAAAAGTGGATGCTTTCAACACTTTTTAAGGGTTTTGAGGAGGGGAGGGGAGGGGGGGGGGGGGGGGGTCATTCTCATGTCTTTGTTACAAAACGGTTAATAGTTATCCAAACCTCTCTTCAGCTGTTACACTTTTCTTCCAAAATGTAAAAATCACTAATGAAAAGTAGCATCAGTAAAAGTTAAAAAAAAAAAAAAAAAAAAAAAAAAAAATTGCAAATATATAAAGGTAAAGGAGAGCTAAATTCATTAGGTCTTTGTTAAATTCACACCTCTCTTCGGACTATTTTTTGTTTCGATGAGGAGAAAGAATGGTATGTTCTTACTTCTCAAAGATAACCTAGAGATTGTTTCATTTGGTGAACAAAAAACAACCCTGCCAGTACTAACATAGGATCTATTACTGTTATAATTATATTTAGTATTAGTATATGAATTATTTTTGCGTTGCCTACCTGTATACAGTTCTAGTAAAGATACTGTTACTCCACTTAAAACAAGCTTTTGACAATACCTGTGTCACCGGTGGCTGCAGACAATGGATATCATATGCATTAATATGTGTATTCAAATGTGTTTTTTCTTTTTTTTTCTTTTAAAGAAAGAGTTTGGTGTTGACTGCAAACTGAAAGAAAGAATAGAAGAAAATGGTTATAATACATACGCCTCATTGCAGTGGAAGAACAAAGGCAAACAAATGTTTGTGGCTTTAAACGGCAAAGGGTCTCCGAAGAAAGGCCAGAGAACACGAAGAAAAAACACTGCAGCACACTTTCTTCCCATTGTGGTACCACAGTAGATATGGATTCGTTCAAGGAATGCTGCTGCACTGAAAAGAGATGGAACTAGCAGGCTCACTTTAAACTTTTATTTTAAAAAGATAGCAAGGAAGGCACTATTCAAACACAAGGACATGTCGAGACCTCCAACAGTGACACTGCAGATGTGTTTTTTTTTTTTTTTAATTTTTTTTTAATCAAAACAAGCCCTTTAAACTCCTACTTAATTGTAACTGGCACAGGGGGTACTTTTTAAGATGTTTTGTACCAAATCATTTAATCAAAGAATGGACAAAAGGAAATGGGATGGAAGATATTTCCAACACAGAACATATTGGTAATCGCTGCGATACTTTCAAAAGGAAACAACACAGTCTAATCGTATTATGTTATATGATCTTTGGGAGAAGTTATTTATGGCATACTAACTCATATCAAAGACTTTAAATGCGCACTCATGCCTAATGATCCAATTGAACAGCTAGACACGCAAACATTTACTGGAAGCACTTGGGTCTGACACAATAGCAATGGGCTTCAGGAATGACATCAACAAAGAATGGACAGGATTTAGAAATATAAACAATATAGTTTAAACTACTCTAACAGAATGAATGCTATGCTAAGCTTGTTCTTCATTCCTTTCTAATCCTTTCTTGATAAATTATTTATTTTATATGATATTAAGAACAAAACTTAACATTGTCCTGTGGAGATGTTAACTACAGTTTGAGAAACTGAAAATAAATAAAAAGAAAATGTAAATACACTATACTATCACATCAAAAAATATGTCCTTTTGTTGTATCATATATTTAGAAAGCACTGATTTTAACTTATTGTACATTTTAACAGTGAGGCAATGGGGATTAAGGCAGGCGTTCAATGAAAGCCAAAATTTGGCATGTGCAGTAGCATAATGTGGCACTGTCAAAACATACATTACAGGTGCCCACATTAAATTGTGGCTAAGCATCTGAAATTTCACACTACAGGATTAACATGTTTTCTTTCTTTTCCCACTGCATATAGGCAGTGTGTTATTCCTGGAGCATTAGAAGTCATCGCAGGTTCATTTAGATCAACGAGAAGATACATATTCACTTTGTATTCCATTAAAAGTTACTGCATTAAGGCTCCTTTTAGTGTCAATAGTAGAAAAAAAAGGTTCAAGTAGTAAATTAATATTATTTTGTTATGAGTACACTAAATGATAAGTCTATGAGATTATATTGATGCGCTGTTTATCTTCATAATTCTTGCTGTGAATGTCAGTTTTATTTTTGTTGTTTGGAAACTGTATTATTTTGGTACAGAGCTGTCATTTTGGAGAGTCAGTTATATTTAAGTTTAACCTCTTGGATTGCTGGTTTTGTTTGATCCTTTATAAGTTATTATTATGCAATGTCTAGCCAGCACTTCCCTTGTTATCTTGCCATTTAATATAAAATCTAAATAAAATGTTTCCCCTTGTGAAAAATAGAATGGTTGAGTCATTCTAATTGGTTTCTTAAATAAAGTTGGATGTTTCCCAGAATGTGTTTTGGTCTGGAAAAATGAATTCAACAATATGCAGGTTATCATATACAAACATTGTCAATTATTATTCAAAGCAACTGAAGATATAACCCTTTCCCCTTGAGCAGTTTTGAAATACAGTAGCTGTCTGCACCACCTACACAAAGTTTTGAACAAAAGATGGTATACAGCAGTCTGTTATTGTATTTTATAGGGACCAGTGTTCCAAAGGGGTGGTATGGAAAAGCCTTTCACTATCATTTTCTTCTTGTGTCATAAAATGCTTCAAATAATGTTCTATAGAAACCACTAGATGAGAAACAATTGCCATTTGGTAACATTGTTTTATCTATTTTTTTATTAAGTTGCTGTCTTTTATATAACAGATTAGTTTTTACAACTGACGGTGTTGGCAAAATACACAATAACGAGTAATACTATAGACCAACTTGCAACATAATCAAAATAAACAAATCGCAAACTTACAGTACAACACACAAATAAACTTAAAGCCCCATATTTGTTTCTTGCTAGAAATGTATCTTCAAAAAAAATTGCCCATTCAGCACGAAAAATCCGCTATGAATGAATGGCAATGTATGAATGACGATGATTGCAATGGCAGATGATTTATGAGCTGTGAAGGACGCTCAGGGCCCGATGACTGTGGTGGGCACTCAGGCCCGAGTGAAAGATAAATTTGGCCAAAGGTCTCGTCCGTGGGTCCCTGACATCTACCTGTGCGAGGCTGGCTGGAAATACATGAACAGTTACATGCATCCCAGTGCCGCAGATAGAAAGTGGCTATGGGTCACCTCCCCCCCCGGGACGAGGCACGCTGAGAGGTGACGGCTGGGGAGGATAGAGGCCGAAACAAAAAGAAGCGACATGAAAGAATAACACACAGAGCTTAGAATGCGTTATGCGTTTGGTGATGACGTATTGGTTATGGGTGGATTCTCTTTTGCAGAAAAGCAACCAAGTTTACAGTTCAGCACATAGAATCCGCTATGAATGATTGGCAATGAATGGATGATGGTGATTGCAACTGTAGATGATTTATGAACTGTGAAGGGTGCTTGGGGCCATGAGTGAAAGATAAATTTGGCCGGAGGCCTTGTCCGTGGGTGCCCAATGGCTACCGCTGCGAGGCTGGCTGGAAAAACATGAACAGTTACATGCATCCCAATGCGGCAGACAGGAAGTGGCTATGGGCCACCTCTCCCCAGAAAAACGAGGCCGCCAAACCATGAATGAATAATAATAAATAATTAAAGCGCTCCACAGTGGCACCCTGCCACCTATCCCACAATTATTGAATTTAATGAAAATCAGCAGCTGAGACACGGCCCGTCCCCCAGAGCATGACTGTGCTGGGGGAGGAGAGCCCAGCCTCTCCAACCCGACCATACACCCCACAGAACTAAATACAAACCATCTACTCATATATATCAGGTAATCCGTGGCTGAGGGTAGCCCTTCCTCCAGGCTCTAAGCGGTCAACTCCCGTTTCAGCTTCCTAGCGCTTGACTGAGCAGCCGAAACAAAAAGAAGCATCATGAAATAACACACATAGCTTGTAGGAGCTTGCTGATGACGTACTGGTTAGAGATGGATTTGCAGAAAAGCAACCAAGTTATAAAAATAAAATCACAAGCCAAACTACATATCTTATATGCATGCCTGAATTATTGTAAGCAGCAACAAGGAACAAAACCTGGGAGACAATAGGAGGTGACTTTTTTTTTCTTCTCTTTAATTTCAGTTTCATGCCAAAAAACAAACAAACAAACAGAGTTTAAAAAAAACTGTCAGTTATAAATGACTCAATCAGTAAATGAACCTTTGCATAATTGTCCTCTGGATATAAAAGGTTCTCTGCTTCCTTCCCTGTGTTTCAATTAAGGCTGGCCCTTCTCTCCTTTGAAACAACCGCCTCTGGAGGTCAGCAGAAGCCCTACTACCTTGCCTCGGTGCTTGTGCAAAAGACTTAAATTAATACCTTAGATAAGAAAAAAATGTATACTTAAAGTGTCATCATTTAATACTTATTTTGTTTTTTACAATCAACTACTGGTCCTTAAAGAGTGAGTAGCGGGGTTCCAAAAAGTCTAGCGTTATACATCCCTACAATTGTTGAAATAACATACCTGTCATTTCTCTTTTCATTGTTAACATCAACATATACAAATATATATATATATATATATATATATATATATATATATATATATATATATATATATATATATATATAAATTAACAAGTGCTCTGGCTTTTCTTTTCCCACATCATGGACCATTATTGCTGTGTTACCTGTTTGACAACATGGGCAATATTCCTTACATTATCCGTGCACTAGAGTGGCCATTTTGAAAAGATTTTTGCAACAGGGTTTACAGTTAGAAGTATAAAATGTTGTCAGGATATTAACAATGAAAAGAACCCTGCTATTTACTCTTTAAAGGGTTCTAACACCAGTTCCTGCCTTTGTCTGATTCGTGTTGTATTCGATTTGGTGGACTTTCTTTTGACTTGTAATTTTACTTGCTTTGTCATTTTGTTGGTGTGAACTTGTCTTTCATGTTGAAGGACGGTTTTCTTCCATTGTATTTTGCACTTACAGGTTGCTGTTCCAGCTGGTAAAGTGAACCCAACCCTTTCAACTGATATACAATTAAGAACTTTCAATTCTCCCTTCCCAGTAATACAAAAAGAAAAAAAAAACTATACAAGACTATTACCTTTCAAAGTATAGTTTGAGCTTCACTTCAAAAGACAGAACATAAGACTTGATTGATGATCCTATTTTTTTTTTTTTTTTACATTGGTAAACTCTAGGCAATGAAAAAAAAAAGATTTTGGGGCTAGACACTGCTTTAGACTATAACTGCTTTAAGTGGAAATCTAAAAGAATATTAGGACAATTTATAGCAAGGATGATGGCAATGGCTAACAAATTTAACCTAGGCCAATGTTTCTTTTTTTAATGAAATAGTACTTCAAGATATATGTAGTCATTTCCTAGTTGTTTAGAATTTTTCTGATAACAATTTCAGGAATATAGCCAACCCCTCCCCCTGACTTTTAAGCAAGACTTCAAAATCACTAGTAGCAGAGACACTACATAAATTAGCTTATTAGATTGAAAGTTATAGGTTGCACTTGTTAGCTAGCAAATGTCTACAGTATAAAGACTATTTACAGTTCAAAGGACATTTTAATAGTTCTCATCAGAGTAACGGGAACAATCCTAATCAGCCTCTGGGGAACACAATACTGAAAACACCTGTGGCCTTGTGACTTTTCCTTTAACCAAAATCACATGTTCTGCTCTTGTCTCTTGGAGTAAAAGATTTCTTTATAATGAAGCCGCTTTGCACTGCTGGACAGAAAATGATCTGATGAGCAATCAGTGCACGTGAACACAAGATAAATGTTGAGATTTTGAGAGAATTATTTTGTGATCTCAACATAATACATTTTTCTAATTTTTTTTGGCCCTGTCCAGTTGAGACACCAGCCGGAGATGAGGGATGGCACGCACCACCCATGAAATTTGTTCGCCTCCCCTAAAATTTCCACAAAAATCTCCCAGGACACCATGTCATCATTTACTAGACAACCATACACGAGAAAAATCCACACAACAAAACATTATCCAATCTCTTAGCCCTTTACCTTTACAGAAAATCAGAGAAAGAACATTGCAAGGCTTCTCAGAGTTATTGTCAGTAGTGGCCCTCATTTGGTTGAGGCGTGAGCACACAAGTGCGGTGTTGCCAACTTAGCAAATTTTTTGCTTAATCTAGTGACTTTAGGCGTTGACTTGGTGGCAATTGTTGTCAAAACAGACTAGCTATGAATCTAGCGATTTCCATGATAATCATTTGAGAATTTCAGAGATATAAAATTGACAAAATGTTTATCCCTTATTAGCAACGACTTTTAGTATCATTGTCAGGGTAATTAAAATGAAATGCCCCGTCCCATTTGAATACACAAAGGAAGTCAATGCATCATTTTCTAAACAAACCAGTGGTAAAGTTGTTTTGAAGTTTGATATTCATTTGATATTCACAACCATATCACCTAGACATTTCAAATCAACTTTAAATGTGCTGCTGAAAGGTTAACCCTTGATTTAACTGCAAATCATATAAAGAATTTGTGAAAATCAATACAAAGTTGCTTTTTTATATAGGGGTGAATGAGGAAGCTTTATTCACAGTCATATCACCTAGACGTTTTAAACCAACTTTATTGGGAAACTGACCAGTTGTGAATATATATATATATATAGCTTTAACTGTAAATCATATAAATAATTTGTGAAAATCAGCACAATACTCCATGTCCATTGCCCAGATGGACAAATGCACCACCAGTATGTTGACCAAGGCTTTCAGAGTTAGATCATACCTGCTTGTTCACTTTTGGAACAATAAAAAAAGGATAGCCTACTTGCAATGTAATATTTTACAGAAGGTGCTTCTGTTACTGTTTTATTTTCTGTAAATATCAAGCTACCGTTTGATTTTTTTTTTTTTTCGGTTAGCTTTTTTGTACACATGAGAGACATGGAATTACATCTTTAAGAAGGCTAAAAATATTTTTGTTTGTTGTTGTGGTTGTCGTTCATGTTAAGGCTTTAAATATATGCTTTGATATTTGGTGTAGTTGTGATATTGCATTAACATATCCGTGTTTCTGCTGTTCTGCAAATATCTCATTGTACTTTTTTTTTTTTTTTTTTTTTTTACAATAGGCATGCTTATTGTAATTTGTCCTGCAAAGCTAAATATTTATTTTCAATGGACCGTTTTCCAGGGGGGACCAAATTGTATGTATTATGCTAAACTGTGCTTTGCTATATTGTATACACTTACATTTTGGTTTACTGAAACCTGCATTAAGCATTTAATGCTAGGCTAACATTGTCTGGATTATGCATCTTTTGGGAGAAATTCATAGTTGTAATTGTAAGTACTTTATATTATAACATTGCAAATTATAAACTATGAGGCTTGAGATGATGTGATGTTAATTAAGAGTGCCTCTCCCTTCCTTCCCCCAAAACATTCTTGATTAATCGACTTCAAAGGGGGACGCGTCTATGACTAAATGACTAATAGGGCAGCTCAGTATTTTTTTTGTTTTGTTTTTTTAAGGATAGAACATTTTAAATAAATACATAAACGAAAGCTAAGTAGTCCAAGTTCTTACCTTTGAAATTAGCCATTGACGATCACTCCAGGACTTGTAAAACTGGAGAAATTATGTTTGAAGTGGTGTCAGTGAAACTGCAGTGAACAGAGCAGAAATGTGGCTGCCATGTATGGGGCGACAAGTGTGAAAAAAAGCACTAATGTTTTAACAGGTGTTTTTTCCCGAATTTAATGTAAATCACGTTTTTATTTTTTTTTTTATTTATTTATTTATTTATTTACCCTAGATATTAGCTAAATCGATTTATGTACATTTACATTTGTTTTTGTAAAATTTTCAGCCTCCCATTCCGTCGAGACGTCGTTACGATTCACTTTTGCGTAGTTATCCTCACCTGAAGGCACAACCGAAAGTCTATCTGGCGTACTTCAAAAAAAAAAAAAAAATATATATATATATATATATATATATATATATATATAATGATATAATATATATATATAATATAATCATATATTTTGGGACTATATAAAAAAGTCATTAAATAAAGTATTTATTTTTTCAGATTTATTTTCATAGATTTAATTGCTGAACAACAATGTTATTCAGATTTCTGAAGTTAAAAAAAAAAAAAAGAAGTTACGTGTATTTTTTTTCACTGATTTATTTGATAGAAATGTTAGCTAAATGTTGACTTACCAAGTTTAACAAAATGTATGCGAAGAAAAGGGGGCGTCATATAAAATCACTCATGCAATCACCAAGGTGAAACAATATCTTGTAATTTGGCCAAACATCAATATTCTTCAAAAAAAACTTTCAGGAAGTATTGTAAGGGCCCTCGAGGCATAGAATAACGCATTTTTATACATGTATCTCTAAGCAGAATACATAATAAAAAATACTTCACTTTCTCTCTCTCTCTCTCTCTCTCTCTCTCTCTATATATATATATATATATATATATATATATATATATATATATATATATATATATATATATATACACACAGTGCCTATAGAAAGTCTACACCCCCTTTCAAAATGTTCAAAAGCTGGAGTGTCTAAGGAACAAAAAGGTAAATGTCCTTGCGTGGCCCAGTCAGAGCCCCAACCTAAAACCAATCGAAAATTTGTGCCATGACTTGAAGACTGCTGTCCATCAACAATCCCCAAGGAACTTGACAGAGCTTGAACAGTTTTGTAAAGAAGAATGGTCAAATACTGCCAAATTTAGGTGTGCAACTTTGGTAGAGACCTATCCCAACAGACTCACAGCTGTAATTGTTTGCAAATTATTAACTCAGGGGGGGTGGTCAGTTATCCAGTTATGATCTTTCAGTTTTGTATTTTTAATATATCATTTTTTGTCAATAAAAACTTTTTTCCCCTTAACAGTGTGGAGTATGGTGTGTAGATAAGTGGAAAAAAATGCATGAAACTCTGAGGCACTGACACAGCAAAATGTGAAAAAAGTTCAAGGGGGTGTAGACTTTCTATAGGCACTATATATATATATATATATATATATATATATATATATATATATATATATATATATATATATACACACACACACACAGTGCCGTGAAAAAGTATTTGCCCCCTGTATGATTTTCTGCATTTTTGCATATTTTTGACGTTGAATGTTATCAGATTGTCAACCAAAATCTAATATTAGATAAAAAGGACCCTGAGTGAACAAATAACACAAAATGTTGATACTTATTTCATTTATTTATTAAAAAAGTTATGCAACACCCAATGATCTGTATGAAAAAGTAATCACCCCCTTAGACTCAGTAATTGGTTACGCCACCTTTAGCAGCAATAACTGCAACCAAACGCTTACTGTAGTTATTAATCAGTGTCTTATAGTGCAGTAGAGGAATTTTGGCCCACTCCTTCATGCAGAACTGCTTCAACTTTGACATTTGTGGGTTTTCGAGAATAAACTGCTCGTTTCAGGTCCTGCCACAACATTTCAATGGGGTTTATGTTTAGATTTGACTAGGCCATTCCAAAACTTAAAAATTCTTGTTCTTCAACCATTCTGATGTAGACTTGCTTATGTGTTTCGGATCACTGTCTTGCTGCATGACCCAGCTGCACGTCAGCTTCAGCTCACGGACGGATGGCCTGACATTCTCCTGTAGAATTATCTGATAAAGAGCGGAATTCATGGTTCCTTCAATGATGACGAGTCGTCCAGGTCCTGAAGTAGCAAAGCATCCCCAAATCATGACACTACCATCACCATGCTTGACCGTTGGTATGAGGTTCTTACTGTGGAATTCAGTGTTTGGTTTTCACCAGACATAACAGGGCCCATGTTGGCTAAAAAGTTCCACTTTTGACTCATCTGTCCATAGAATGTTGTTCCAGAATTGTTGAGGATCATCCATTTGCTTTTTGGCAAACTTGAGCCAAGCATTCATCTTCTTCTTAGTGAGCAATGGTTTCCGCCTTGCTACTCTGCCGTGAATCCCATTTTTGCCCAGTGTTTTTCTGATGGTAGAGTCATGAACACTGACTTTAGCCAAGGCGAGAGAGGCCTGCAGATCCCTGGATGTTGTTCTAGGGTTGTTTGTTGCATCCTGGACGATTTTACGCCTTGCTTTGGAGAGATTTTGGCAGGACGGGGAATCTTTCCACTCCTGGGAAGATTCACTACTGTCCCAAACTTTCTCCATTTAGACAATATGGTTCTAATTGGTTTGCTGGAGCCCCAGAGCCTTAGAAATGGCTTTGTAACCCTTTCCAGACTGGTAGGCATCAACAACTTTTTTTCCGGAGGTCTTCAGGAATTTATTTTGATCGTAGCATGATGTGCCTCTAGAACCTGTGTACTGACAACTTCACTCTGATGGTAAGGGCCAAAGATAGTCAGATTTATATTGGGCAGGGCTGGCCCAAATCAAGCTTGATTCTTAACCAAAGTATTCAAACAGTTGACCCTAATTATCCCTTTAATTGGGTTGAGTTAACTAGGGTGGCAATAACTTTTCCACACCTGAAGATTGCATGTTTGATTACCTTGCACACCAAACAAATGAAAGAAGCACCAAACTTTGGTGTCATTTTTTTTCTCTCAGACTCTCTCTATATCCTACTACAACCCACAAAAAGGTCTGACTAAATTCAATGTGAAAAATGTTCAAAAATGCAGAAAATCAGACAGGGGGCAAATACTTTTTCACAGCACTGGATGACAACCGAGTGGCACATCCAGTAAAAGGCGCTCCACGTGGAGTGCATGATGTGCCCTGTAGCCTGGGAGTTTGAGTCCAGGCTATGTCACAGCCGACCGTGACCGGGAGTTCCTAGGGGGTGGTGTACAATTGGCCGAGTGCCTGTGGTTCTGCAGTGAAGCCGCCAGATCTGTGTTGTCATCCGGCACTGTAGGTCTGGTGGCCTTGCTGTGGATCCACAGTGCGAAAAATGACAGATTAGCAGGAGCACGTTTTGGAGGGGTGGGGGGGTGGGGGGGGGGGGTTGCGAGCGGTGAGCCAAGGATACAGATAATAATTGGGCACACTAAATTGAGGAGAAAACCGGGGTAAAAAATTGGAGACGACTACATTTTTAATAATAAAAAAAAATAGTGTAGTGTTGGATGTAAAGATGTACGCAAAATAAAATAAAGTAGGTGAGTGGAAAACATTCTTATTACGTACTGTTTCATACATGCTAACATTCTGACAATTAAATAACGTCTTGCAGTGGGGCCCATCTTCCTCTTCCTCCACCACTGGGAAGCGCATTCACATTACATAATGGAAAAAAGTTATTTTCTTTTTTTATGTTACTTTAAAAAAAAAACGAATTTCATTTTTACAGTTTTGTATGTGTATACACCTGTTTACACACTAGTTTATTTTGAAATGTTTATTTTATTATAGTTTATCTGATAGTTTGTCTTTAATTTTAATATTACTGTTGCTTAAAATGTAACTGTCATAGAGCGCTGTCAGTGGTTATAGGTATGAGTAGAACTGCAGTAGTTCTAGTGTTAAACTGTACTGCTGCATGCTCTAATATAATGATCATATAATGATATGATGCAGTCTTCACAAACAATGAGTGACAAGTGAGGGGATGTATCATATTACAGTAAATGTTTTTGAAAGAATAATGGAGCTAAATGCCTAAATGTGTTAGGATTAACATTACTACCAAACCATTGTCTGTGACATGGTGTCATTAGATGTCTTACTATTAGAGTTAAATAACATTACAGCTTACATAATTTTGTTTTCATTTTCAAGCAAATGGCAGTTACCAATACTTTCTGATGGCATAGAACTGGCTGGCTTTAAATGTGTTAAAAAGTGAAAACAGCTTGTTGGCATTATTTATAGAGCAAATAAATCCAAAACCATTTAGCAATTTCCATGTTTTGCTAATGTTACACTGACTATGAGATTTGGGTGTGGTTGCTGTGCTGAGTGAGGAGGTTTTTCCCTGGCCATAATCACATCTCAAAATGAAACCGCCACTTCTACGTGTGGTTTTATTAAAGTTGCAATAGAGTTTGATTGATTTATGAATGGCTTCTTATAAAGAACTTTGGGCATTTTGTGCTGTGAATATATTCTGATAAAAATGTTTTTGTTTTTTTTTGTAAACTTAGTCTTGTTCAATTGCTCCCAGACCTTATTGTGGTTTCCTGCAGAAAATTATATCCTTGAGCTGCCAGTCCTGCCTTTATTATAGAAAGGGAAAGCATAAAACCCGGCAGCAGGAGACAATATGTTTTACATGTGCAGTTAGATTTGCTCATAGCTGAAAAAATACTAGCAAGTGTCTCTAATCATTGTTATCTTGAGCTTGTTAATGAAGGTTGTCACGTGTCATTTTATCATGGAAATGTTGAAAATACCTCCCTTTGTACTTTGTTTATTATAACAGAGTATAACAAACTGTGAAACTCCAACAATAACAATCCTTAGGGCCCAATTCACAAACTGTTTTTGTTGGCGATAGCACCATTTCTGACTAATATCAGTGCTAATACCCTTCTTCAGGATATGATCAAACCTACAGAGATCAGTCTGTGTACTTCAATTAGTGCTGTTAACATGTTTTCTTAATAGTGCTTTGTGAACATGATTGTGGTGCTCCAGTGTTAATTATTTAATACATGCAGCAATCCACAAAGGTGGAGAGGTCAGCGTTTAAAAACGGAGGTATTGGGAAGATGTCTGCCATTCTCCGGATATACAAAAGTCATCAGAGAACAAGATTTGGGCAAGGGAAATCCTGTCCACCCCATATCAGACCCTGAATAAATTTAGACACTCCCAGATGAAATGTTTGCTTAAAAGTTTTGCCTCAGAATTATGGGCTCTGGTGTTTTTCATTTTACACAAAGGGTTACTTTTCCATTTAGGTGATTAACAAGCTTGATTTATTATTTTGTTTTTTTATTTGCAGCTTTGTGCTAATGTAGAACTTTCGTTATCTCAAATACCTTCAACAACTACTGTGTATTTAATTTAAAAATGTGGCACCGCCTTTTGATTATTTCAAATTCACTCATTATTTAAGTTGCTCTATCAAGACTCAATCAATCAATACTTCATTTATTCAGTGCCTTTCATACAAAAAGCATATCAAAGCGCTGCACAGTACAAAACAAGAAAATCGAAATACAATTCATGAGTATAGAAATTAAAGAAAAACAAGTTTGGAATTCAGTTTAAAAAGCTAATATATAAAAAAAACAGAAGAACATCAAAATATAATACATTTGTATAGAGATTAAAGAGAAACCCAGTTTAAAACTATGTTTAAAAAAACTAATCTAAAAAAGTAATTTTGAATTAAAGTCAGCAACTGATGTAGCACTTCTGATAAGAGGTGGCAGTGTACTCCACAATCTAGGAGCATAGTGATTAAAAGCTCTCTCTCCCTTCCCTTTTGTGTACACTTGTGTGAGGCACAGAAGGCCTGCATCAGCTAATCTTAAATCACGAGAAGCTATATAAGTGACTAGAAGCTCCTTCATATAATCTGGTGACATACTCTAAACTTCACTGGGAGCCAGGGCAGTGAAGCCAGCACAGGAGTTATATGGTCTCTTATTTTCGTTCTGCTGAGAAGCCTAGCAGCTGCATTCTGTATCAGCTTGTGGCAAAGTGGTTGGTAGGGGGAACGGGTGTAGCGGTGATGCGATGCAAGAGTGACAGGGAGACAACGGTTTCCAGTGCAAAGGTGCTTTTATTTATAATCTAGGTCTGGTGACCGTAAAATAATAAATCCCCGGCTATACTCAACAATGCGTAAAGCACGGGGATAACAAAGCAGAGCACAATCCTAAACAAAAAACGAACACACGGTCACCAGTCCTGGGTGAGTGCAGACGTGCTTGTGGTGGGTGAAGACATGATATTTTGTGACGGTTCCATGCAGTGGTGATCCGGATCGTGCTGACCCTGGTCGACAGCTCCGGATAGGTGAGTTAACTGTCTGGTGGTGCAAAACGCAGACAATTACAAAACAGACAAAACAAAACACGCTTTTCTCTCTCTGCACGAGAGCTCCTCTCTCGGTCCTTCTCTCTGCTGAGCTTTTACCCAAACGAAGGAAAAGATCAGCGTTACCCTGGCCCCTATATGTAATCCCGCATGATATCTAGGTAAACGGTTGCAGCTGCCTTATTACTTGCAGCTGCCCCTCGTTTACCTTTCAAGTCAATACGTTCTTACAACAGAGTCTTGCTTCTTTCCAGGCTGACCCGCTTCCCGGTCCCGGAAACGAACTGTCAGGCCAGCCCTTCCAGATACTTCTCCTCTCGTTCTTTAGCGCCCTCACAGGTCGGGAGGATGATTTATCACCAGAACGCATATTTCTGTCACACAGCTGCATTCTGTATCAACTGCAGGCGATTTATGGCTTTACCCAGAAGCCCAGCGATAGTCAAGTCAGGAAGACACAAAAGCATGAATTACTTTCTCAGCATCAGAAAAAGAGAGAAATGACCTCATTTTAACAATGTTTTCGCAAATGGTAAAAGGACATTTTGGTGACATTGAGAATATGAGACTCAAAAGATAAATCAGAGTCAAGTAAAACCCCTGGATTTTTCATTTCCATTTTTATGTTTGTGGTCAAATTGTCCAGATCTATTTTTAGAGATTTTGTTGCTTCTGAGAACCTTAACAGAGCCTCTGTCTTATCAGAGTTTAACTGTAACATTTTTTGGGACATCCACCTCTTCAGTACAGCATTCAGCTAAGGCTAATACAACCAAGGTATCATCATGCTTTACAGAGATGGTAGAGCTGTGTGTCATTAGCATAGCAATGAAAGTTAACATCATGTTTATGGATTATCTCACCCAGCGGTAACATGAAGAAAGAGAAAAGAATGGGTCCCTTGGGGAATGCCACAGGCAACCAATGAAAATCCGGAAACAGAGTCTCATAATGAAACAAATTGCTGTCTGTTAGTGAGATATGACAAAGTTTTTTTTAAGCAATATGGTCCACTATATTAGAGTCCGCACTTAACAGTAGATCTTTCACCACACTGATGAGCGCAGTCTCTGTACTGTGCGCAGAACAGAAACCTGACTGAAAGAAATTAATTCAGCTGGTTTGCGATTACTTTTTATAGAACCTTAGCTAGAAATGGCAGATTTGAAATAGGTATGTAACTCTTTAAAGCAGCAGGGTCTAGGTTTGGTTTCTTAAGCAGAGGTTTAACCACAGTCATTTTTAAGGCAAAGAGAACTGCTCCTAATGACATTGAACTGTTTATTATATCCAAGATAATTTCACTCAAATCACAGAAAACTGCTTTTAGAATTTTGGTTCTATTTGGATCCAACAAGCAAGTGGAAGAATTATTTGCATTACCAGTTTATTGAGATCTTGTACTGTAGTCTGAGAGAATGATTCCATAGCAAAACCAACCTGATTACACTGCATATTCAAAGGAAAGCCATCCGTGGAAATTATTCATATAAAAAAATATTAATAATCTTATTTTGAAAGTAATTAAATTCCTCACTGTGACCTTGTGGGAATTAGTGTTGATGTAATTTGTATGTGGAAATGGGTTTATCATATGTCTTTTTGGAGTTGATTTGTGTGATTAAATTATTGTTTACGACTGGTGCTTGATTGAGACTTGCTGCCTGTTTGGCTTGGTTGAGGGGAAGGGCAACAAGTGATTGGCTGTGCTGGTCCTCAATCAGCAGGTAGGTAGGTGTTGATCGAGTGTCTGTCAGCATAAAAACATCCAGGGGAAATGGCTCTAGGCTTCTGCAACACCATACTTCAGAGGGGAGCAGCGTATACTCAGGAGAGCGTCCGCTCTGCAAGAACGACAGCTACATAACCCTGAAACTGCAAGCGGTGCTTGTGAAGGCAATGCCCAGCCAAGGCTGTAAGAAGCAGCAGGAGTCGTCGTATGAATACCGGCTCATCAGTAGGTTAGTTTAGGGGATCGTGACCCCATGTAATGTATAGCAAGGGTTATGTAGTGTAGCGGGTTCCTGGAGCAGGACGCCTCGTTTATAAGGCTAGCGCTCGACCTGTGTGGCACCTTTTATTTGCAGTTTTTGTACTGTGTTTTATTTTGCCATTGTACAGCTTTCTGTATATGTCCTCTGTGCGTTACCATCGCTGGTAACATCACATGACCCCTTTATTTACTTTTGTTCTGTTTGTATTAATAAATCATACATGCATGTGCTGAAGTTTCAACTCCACCTCCCAGGTCTCTCTGTATTGCTTAAGCAACGGTTACTCACACATGTGACACGAGCACCCTGTCACACTCACATTTAACAGCTGAGGAATCGAAAAGAGGAGGAACGTCAGAGAACTGATTTACCAGCTTATCAATAATGGAAAAAAGCACCCAAGAGTTATTTTTGTTTGTTTCAATAAAAAAGGAAAAATAAAGGAGGAAAAATAAGAACATCTGGCTGGCTTCCAAGCCATGCTATATTTTAAGTGATGTTGCTTCCAGATTTCATACTGAACATGCATGTAGATTGGTCTCAAAATGGATAGCAAGATGATCAGAGAAGGTTAGATCTAACACTGACAGGTGAACAGCTAGGCCTCGAGTGATGACTAGGTCTAAAGTATGGCTACGATTGTGAGTAGGCTCTTTAACATGCTGAACACAATCCAGGGAATCTAGAAATGGTACTAAAAATTAAAAATTCCACTGACTTTGGATCAGGGTCAGTATCAATATGCACAGTAAAATCGGCAAGTATAATAGCTCTGTCATGTTTAGCAGAGAGCACAGCGAGGAAATCAACAAATTCTGTGATAAAAGGTAGGTTGGATTTGGGTGGACGGTAAACAATTACAGTAATCACCGGTGACTGACCTTTTAAAGTTAAGGTTCGTACTAATGATTCAAAAGAGGAATAACGTTCAGTAATATTTTGTGTAACATTATAATTAAAGTGGTGAGTGGAAGCCAGTCCCCCACCCCATCCCGCAAGGCGTGCCGTCTGAAAAATTGTACTAGTACTCCCCTATTATTTTATAAACGAAAGATATATTTGCAAACCACCACTTAATTACCACTATGCTTATCATTTTCGCCACATGTACTTGGTTGATGTGTTTTGTTACGTTTAAAAAGGGCTGTGGCTCATTGCTGCTATAATGAACGATGAGGAACAAGAACGAAGGCAGACAAAGAATCTTTAGACAAAGATTAGAATGTATGATAATACCGGATGAAGACATTAAACCATTCTTTTTTTTTTATTTAGCACTGAAAAACTAAAAAAACAAAACAAATTTTTTTTTGTAAGCGCTGACATTCCAGTCTGATTACTCTCTTTGGTATTTTGATTTTTGCCCAATTACAGACCACATTACATCCAGAGGTTTTACTGATTGAAAAAGCATCTAGTCAGGGAAAGTTTGTCCAAATAGGAACCATTTCCCTGTTAAAAACCAGTGAAGTGTGATGTCCAATGTTTTTCTTAAAATACAAACTGTTTCTGGTCCTTTTTAAAAAAATGTTATCCTGAAGGTTGTAATGGATTATTTTTTGTCTGGATATAGCCATAGTTTTATTGAAGTGGAAGTACCAAAGAGGGATCTATAATACTGTAGTGTGTTTGTGGTGTAATAACACACTAGAAGGGGTATGTTCTAATTTAGAAAAATAACCTCTAATAGGTCATGTCTACAAATGAAAAGACCCAATCCCAAACATACACTAGTGACACGACTGCCTTTGGTTTAGTTTTTTATATTTAAGGAATGTGAAAAGGATAGCATCAGGAATGAGACTCAGTCAGCGAAAGCTGTAGTTTTAAGCACTGTTGCGCACATTTATTGACAAACAGACAAAAAACACAAGAAGAAATAAACACAGACACAAGGGCCAAAATAAACGATTAAACTGACCACAAACAGAAATGTCAGGCTGGGCATTCGCCTTCACTGTCAAACACAAACTACAGCCCACACAGTGGAAACACTCAACAACTCCCTCCAACAAACAAAGACATTCTGGCTACTTTTATACATGTGGCCACTCCCCAATTAGCACCAGACAGGGACAGATTTAACCCCATCCCTGCCAATCTTAAATTTCCACACAAACTATTCACAGCAGCAGGGTACGTCAGGTCCAATTTATTTTCACACACGCTGTTTATTTTACACATGCTGTTTACATTTTTCTTTTCAACATAAAACAGGTTTAAAAGGCATTGAATCACAAAAGGACAGTCTGTACTGTATCTCCAGCCAAGCCCCACCCCTTGTTCACTGTATTTTTCACATACCTATTTATAGATGTGCATACTGATAAATCCTCTCCTGATCACTCGTTTTATCACCAAACTTCTCAATAATGCGATCCAAGTCATTACTTTATTACTATAACATCTCAAAAAGCTCTGCAAATGTATGTGATATTATTTGAGCACTGGATGCAGAAGCAGCTATCTCCTTTGTTATGTCCGTGTTATCTCTGTCATGCATGGGGCTATGAGATACACCCTTTTTTCGGTTTCATTCGGCTCCTATCGGTCTTACTCGGCCATTGAAAGGTTTTCTTCATTTTTTCCAGAGAAAAACGACTAGAGACCTGTGCTTTACATCTTTTTGATATTGGAAAGGGAAAATTGTAATGTCGGACCTGGTCCAACATAGGACCACAAAGGATTAAAATACCCTCGTATTAGTTATTCTGTGGAGTGGACACTCTCCTTGATGTAAGCAAAGCGACCCTCTGTAGTGGTGCAGTATGCTTTAACACTGGTGCTGCTGCATTTTTAAACAGACGTAGGCTCCCCAGGCACGCCCCTCCAGCCAATTAGGACCTCTCGATCCTCTCAGACAAGCCATCCAGTTTACTAAGCAGCAGCACAACTGAACCAGCAACAGGGTCCTCCCTGTTACATATCCTCCCCCTCAGAATGGCACCACCGGTCCGTTCAATACCTCCAGCTGGTTCTTCTGTTTGGGGGTGGGTCAGCGGTCACCTCAAAGGGCCTGAAGAACGGCATCAGGGGACCCGGGCCAGCGTGGACAGGGTGACCAGAGCGCAGGCTGGTTCTTCTGACTGTGCATCCTGGCAGCCAACTGCTCTGTGCCTATACTGCCTTGACTTGGCAGAACCAGAGACTTCCCATTCTGATACCACATGTGAAAGGATAGCGTAAGGAGCGAGTCAGAGAAAGCTGGAGTTTAAAGCGCTCTTATGCATGTTTATAAAATCAAAAAAGAAAACACTGGAACAAAAAAACAAAAACAGGGGCCAAAATAAAAGGTTAAACAAAACAGTACTGACCACAAACACTAATGTGAGGCTAGGCATACTGCCTCCAACAAACAAAGGCTTTCTGGTTCCTTTTACACATGTGGCCAGTCCCCGATTAGCACTAATTTCCTAACAGGGGAATGGCCACACCTGTGGATGCTGGCAGGGACACAATACTGACAACAAACACAAATGTCAGGCTTTGCATTCGCCTTCACTAGTAAACACAAATACAGCAATTACACGGAGAAATAAACTGAACAGAGAAGAAAACTCCAGAAAAATATTGAAGAAAAGTTATAGCAGAAATTCTAAACTAAAACAAATAAAGATTTCCAGAAAAAAAAGAGCTACACTGAAAAGATTACCAAAAATTGTCATTTGAAACCCGGTGAGTGCTAAAAAAAATCTATATTTAAAATAATTATTTTAAATTGTTAAAACATGACAGAAAATATTGGAAGTAAAACAAAGTAAAAACCAACTAAGTCTGAAATAATGATAAATCCTCACTAAATATACCAAGGTTACCATCAGAAAACTGTTATCTTGAAATATGTAATTTAACTTAAATTGGGAAAGAAACAGTATTTATTAAAATATTATGAAGTCCACAAGGATGCAAACGGTCTACTAAAGAAAGAAAAAATAGGTTGTGACGATTAAAAAAAAGGAAAATTATTCATTAAAACTGTTATCTAAGTTTAGTAAGACTTTTGAGAGTTATGTATTATAATTTGTAAAAATTAGTGAACAATATAACAAACAAAATATTACTGATTTATACACTGCAGATACGTTATTTGATTGAAATATGTGTTAGTTATGCAAATACTATGAAAGCCTTATTACTTACCTGTTAGGTAATTAATGTAAAAGGTTAAAAACTTACAGTAATATGTATACATTTAACTATGTATATGTTGATGCACAAGATTGAGGTTTATCTATGTTACTGAATTATTACTACCACAAGCAGCTGCAGTTACAAGGGAAATTAAAATATTATTGAAACAGCAAAGTTGCTAAGCACATCAAGATGCAAGTAAATGTTAACAGATAAATATAGAGTGGAATGCAATAAACCTGGGTTGATATGACAGTTGATGTGCTATTCGATATGACAGCTGATATGATATTAATAAAATGCTGAAAGAAAATGTTTTTCTTGATTGGATTTGAACTTTCTGTAATGGAAATTGCGAGCCAGACCCCAATTGGACCAACAACATAACAGCATGCATAATCTTCCACCATTGTGATTCTGGAAAACCTGGAGGGCAACTCCTGGAATAGGTTTCATTGTGGTAGGACTGTGCAGTGTGAACTCCACACTAAAAAAATTAAGTTTTCCTAAATGGATACTGACTAGTCAGGGCTGTTTCACATTACCCGATTCATCCATCCAAGTGGGTTTTTTTGTTTTGTTTTGTTTTGTTTTTTTAACAAATGTTCTGCAATGCATTGGGTACCAATAAGCAGTGTCTGTGCTTTTATTTATCTTTATCTATCAAATAGCCTAACTGGCCTAATAGCTTGCAACCTTGTAAGGAGGGTTACATTTACATATTATTCTGATACATGTTGTACATTGAGAGGTTTGAGGCTATTATGGAGTGCATCCCAAAGTACATTTGTGTATACAGAAAATTATCTTTCTGCATCAACTCAATTTACTGGTACTGTCAAGTACCTGACAGCAATTACAGCAATAGTTGGGAATCTCGTTTCCATGATTTTCAAAGGGGGCAGAATAAGAATTAGGTGGCAAAGTGATTTCTAAAACCTTGGGTCACTAAGTATATGGCTTTCAAAGGTGTCAGATTCAATTTCTTCTTACATGTAATCAATCAGTCTTCTTCAGATAAAGTCAATCAAAAAAAGTTTATTCAGGAATTAAAATACAAACAGGAGCAAAGCCAATCAAATGTGATGCATCAGTGATCTCACACACAGGCCTCAATTGATGTTGTTCTGAGCTGGCCTGGTACAGAGATGGTATGTCTCTGCTCTCAAGACATCAGAGATGTTATTTTACTGAGCTGGCATCAATGTAGATGTTAGTTTCTGAGCTGAACTGAGCTTCATGGCATCAGAGGTGTTGGCTTTTTTCTGAGCTTGCATGGCACAGAAATGTTTCTGAGCAAAGAAATTACTTCAAACAGCATAGATATATGGCTAGCTTACGTAATTTCCTTGACTAAATTTAGTCTTATGTCCCTACAATGATGCATGGTGTGAGACAAAGCATATTAATAGTTAACATCTGCATGTCAGAAGAAACCCAGATAACAAGGTAAATTTAAGAGTTTTGCTAAATTCTCACAGGCAGCAAAGCATTATACCCACGTATCACAAGGCCGAATGACAAGGCTGGGGATTGCAAACAGCTGATGTACACCAGCTATGTAAAGCTTAATTTTAAGGATTTATTAACCCTGCATTGATTCAGAGCTTACATTAAACACAGGAAAATCACACAATGTTTACAGACAGTTTCAATGATTTCTCACTTATTTCACCATTTAAATGGGAAGCATAAGTAACAGATTGTATAATGAAAAAGAACAAAGGCTGATGAAACAATAAGAGCTTGTGCCATTTAATTGGAGCAATGTGTACACTGCCCCACACAGGGTGTATCAGAAAAATCCTACATGTTCAAATTGTACAGTGTGTTATTATGCTTTCTGTGATATTTCTGTTAAAAGTGAAGCGCTATAACTTTAGGTAAGTGGTTTTAGAACTACTTTTAATTGGTTTGATTATGGTTTGTATATAGGCTCAAAACAGCTTTCTAAGCAGAAACAAATTATGCAAAAACAAAAGTGTTATCATCCATCACAGCTGCACATGAAAAGCCACATACTCCCTACAAGGACAGGGCAATACAGAAGCAAGAGTTTCAAAAGCCTTACAAAGGGTTTAGATTAAATAAATCGTGAATTTACTTGTTGACGGTTTAAAAATATAAATCAAGCAATGTGGTTACATTAATCAGGCTTTTTAAATCATTTTGTGACCTAGGCCTAATTCTTTTTTTTGCCTGTTTTGAAAGTCAGGCTGTTAGCCTCCAAATGTTTATCACAGCTGGCTTTATGACTGTAATCTACCAGTATGTTGCACGTTGAAAAAAACAATCAACCTCTGCTGTCATGGCAACATTTTTTGGGATATTGTGCAACTTGTAACTGTGCACTTATTTTTGCTGTTGTGCTCAATTTTTAAAAAGTAGCAATGTGAAAAAGTATCATGTAGTGTGAACAGCTCCATTACAAAGTAAAGCCCAAAACAGACACGGTACCGCTGGCCTTTTCCATGCTGCTGTACTGCTAGTCTGCACCTGGACACACATGAATGGCATGCACTACGCGACTGACTTTTCTTACAATATTGTAGAACAATTGAACTGTACAGTACAGTAGTTGTCAGTACCACACTGTAGGCTATGTACTCGAAGATAAATTACATATATGGCCAAACGTTTTGTATCAACTAGTAGAATATTAGGATGCAGGCATCATTTAAAAAATAAACTATATTGACATAATTTAGATGTTTTATTTAACATCATGCAATCGAAGAAACTACAAAATGATACCGCAAAAATCTACCGGAAACTAAAGTAGTAGTCAGGGCTTAAACAGAGCTGTTCTCCTATGTAACCTGTGCATATCCGCTGGAGAAAAGATCCCTGGTAAATCCGATATGCTTACTGGCTGCACTACATTTAAAAAAGATACGCTTGACAAACAGCAGTAAGCACAAAGCTGCTCGTGATTTCTGACACGGAAACAGCACAGTCTTATAATAAAACCAGTTGAAAAAGCTGCACCACAAGTGAGGACAGAACACCTGCTGACCTAGAAGTAAAAATCAGTTATTAAATATACCACACAGTATATTTGTATTATTTTATTATTATTTATATAGTATACACTGCTGTGCAAAAGTCTTAGACATGTTCCATTTCACTACTCTGGTGCATTATGTACATCAACAATTTCCACTAATGTTTTCTACTATTATAACAACCATGACTTGCATTAAGAAGGAAAAACATTGAAATAGCTCACATCACTTGATTTTCAAGGTATGGAAGCCAAAGCATAATCAGCAAGTACAGAGAAGCATCATCTGTAATTGACACATGACACGTGTTGAATTGACAACAGAACTGGCAGAAGACACAGGTGTTGTTGTCCATCCATCAACAGTCCAAAGCACATTTGACCATCATTACAATATCTGTGTTCTTGTGCATATTTTAGCCTTTTAGTCGTGTTCCCCTGTCTTAACAGAGGTATTCTTACTGCAACACATCCTTTAAGTCCTTATTTCAAGAGACCCTTGTGCTGTTGATTTGACGGACAACGACACCTTGAGAATAAAACAACAGTGAATAAGGACTTACTTTTTTGTAAACCTATATCAAACAGAGCAACAGCAGAACAGCTTTTCAAAATGATCGACATTTTTATGCAACAGCCTGGTTTGAAATGGCTGGACTGTGCTGGAATATGTACAGACAGGGCAAAGGCTATGGCTGACAAACATGAAGGTCTTTGATAAGAAGGGAAGCGCTAAATGCTATTTGGACACACTGTATGATCCATTGAGAGGCGCTGGTTTCAAGGGATTTAAGTTCTGAGTTACACGGGGTGTTATCAACAGTCATCATCATTGTGAAGTACATAAAAACAAGACCTTTAAAAGCCAGACTTTTTACTGCTGTTTGTGAAGAAATGGCAGCAGATCACAAGCAATTGTTGTTTTATAGCAACTCTTGATGGCTATCACGTGGAAAAGTTATGACACGCATGTTTGAGCTCAGAGATGAGATAGACATCTTTCTGGTGAATTAAATCACACACATGTAGAGAAATTTCATGATGAAGACTTTGTAATGAAATTGCCGTATCTAAGTGGTACGTATCTAAGTGTAAATTTTCAGGCTGGAGTCTTGATTTACAGTTTTAAACCGGTGTTGGTTTTTTTTTTTTTTTACACTGCATTGGCGAAACAACCACTAACAAAACAAACAAAATAAACCTAGCTCTCAGCTGGAGCACTAACTAATAGTACTTTGTGTGGAACAAACACTAGATCCCTTACTCAAGTTTTGTTTTCTTTTTGTTACTTCTGCTTCATTATGCCTCTATACCCCCATCACAAATCTATTGGCTAAGCCATTTCTATCGATGTGTTATAAACTTTAACAAGCACTTAACCAAGTGATTATTATCCATAATTCGTTCAGGAAAGCAGCTGTGAATTTTTCATCCATGTGGGAACTCGTGACATCTAGTGGTCAACCCATTACACTGCAGCCAGGGAACAAGCTCTTTTCATTCTCATGCTAAGTTTGATTCTGCACCACAGTAATCATATCGGTCTGCTTTTAAGAATCATCCGCTTAAAAGAATCAAAACACCCGGGACAGATGTGATTCTTATAAATGGACTGCACTATATATACAGTGGTTTGCAAAAATATTCAACCCCTACCAATAATGTCACATTGTGTTGAATTACAAATAACGTGTGCACATTTTTTCAAACAAACTTTTTTTTATTCAAAGCTGTAGTGGTTAAACTGAACACTGTTATATGAGGAGGAAGTTAAATGTTAGCAAAAAAAAATAATACTGATTGCATAAGTATTCAGCCCCTTAAGTCAGTACTTAGTAGAAGCAACTTTTGTAGCAATTACTGCTACTTTTTGAATAAGTCTCTGCTAGCTTTGCACAGTAGGATGGTGAAATGCTTGCCCATTGTTCATGAGAAAATTGTTACAGTTTTGATAAGTCAGGACTTTAACTAGGCCACTCAAGAACATTAATTCTCTTCTTGTTCAACCTTGGCTTTGGCTTTGAGCTTTGGGTCAAGGATTCACCTGTACTTTGCACCACCCCCTCTATCCTGACAAGCTTCCCAGTCCCTGCTGAAGAGAAGCATCCCCATAACATGATGCTGCCACCACCATGCTTCACGGATGGTGTTGACTAGGTGATGTGCAGTGTTGGGCTTGTGCCAGACATAATGCTTGGAATTTAGACCGAAAAGAAAAATTTGTCTTGTCTGACCACAAAACCTTCTTCCACATTCTACGGTATCATCTACATGATTTTTCACAAACCCCATGCATGCTTTAAGATGAGGCTTTTTGATTAATGGCTTATTTCTTGCCACCCATCCATACAGGCCAGCTTTGTATAGGGACCGGCTTATTGTTGTTGTGTGAACACTGACTCCCATCTCAGACACAGGACTTTGCAGATCTCTCAAGGTCACTCTTTGCTTCAGAGTGACATCCTGAACCAGTTTCCTGCTTGCCCGGCTGCTCATATTCCACTTCTAAATGATGCACTACTGAGAGGGATAATCAGCGCCTTTTAAATTTTCGTGTACCCTTCTCCTGCTCTGTACCTCTCTATCACTTTATCCCTGACTTATTTCGAAAGCTCCTTCGTCTTCATGGTTGCTTTGTTGGATCACTATGTGAGTTGCAGCTTAAAAGTCTTTATATACCTGAGGGAAATTATCTAAAAGTTAAACCACTTTGAGTACACACTGGCTGAAACCATTTCACTAATTTTGTAACCTTTCAAACAAATCATTTGCACCTGAGCTGATTTCGGGCTGCAGTAGCAGGGGTTGAATACTTATGTACCTGAGATTAATTTCATCACTAACTTTATCAATGTGGAGTAGTTTGTGTAGATTCTACATGTAAAGTCTAATTTGAAAGCGTCATGGAGTATGCTTAGGTGCAGGGGGGGGTGGGGGGGGGTTGATGTGTGGTTTGGATCGTTGATGTGTTGGAACATCCAGTTGCACTTTAAACCAAGTTTTGTAGCAATGGGTTTCAGATGATTAACAAATATAATTTGGTATCAGTCAATCTTTGAACTTATTTTTTGGAACTAGATTTCCTGTGTCCTTAAAGGAGAAACAGCCCCATATGAGGATGTTACCACCTTCATACTTGACAGTAGGTATAGTGGTCTTGTTTTTGTACGCCTCGCCAGACTTTCCCCAAACGTAACGACTATCAGCATAACCAAATAGCTCGATTTTTGTTTCATCACTCCTGTGACAGGGTCAGCCTGTCTTTGTGTTTTGTGGTGTTTAGAGTGGATGTAAGTCTGCTCTGTGTATCTGAGTGAATGAGTTTTTGTTTGGAATGTGTGAAAGGTGCTGCAGCTGATGAGGTGCGAATTGCCCAATTAGCTGCAGCACCTGTATAAAAGGGAGTGTGTGTGTGTGAGAGTGAGTGAGTGTGAGTGTGAGTGTGAGTGTGAGTGAGAGTGTGAGTGAGAGAGAGATTTATTGTTAAGTGCTTTGTGTTTGTTCTGTTTATTTGGCCATCGTGCCTTTTTGTTTGGTAATTATTATTGAATTAAAAGTGTTTTATTTGCTGCACTTTCCGTCTCTGAGTCCAGTCACTTTGGCTATCCTGTCACAACTCCACAAAACCTTTGACCAAAACTTATATCCATCATTCAAATGTTGTTTGGCAAACTTTATGCGATTGTCCTTGTGATGTTTTCCTAAGAGTGGATTTTTCCTTGCCCTGTGACCATTGAGACCTTCACCGTACAATACTCGACCTATGGCTGAAATGGAAACCCTGGTCTCACTTGCAACCAATTTACTCTGAATATCTTTGGCAGTCAATCTTGGATTGTTATTAACCTTCCTCACAATTCTTCTACTTGTTTTTGGTGAAAGAATACCAGTCTTGTACTTCTTGATAATAAAAACAACAGTTGAAATTAGGATACTCAAATGCTTGGAAGTTGTCTTGTATCCTTCTCCAGCTTTATGACAATAAATCATTTTCTGCCTAAGGTCTTCAGATAGCTCTTTACTTTTTTTTTTTCCAATATTGACTTATTGGTAATGACAGCAGTCATCCTATGCCTACCCTTTTATACTCTCTAAGAATGTTCACCTACAATCCAGCATTTTATAGACTTTTCTAGAATTAGGTACTGCATATCATATTGAAATTTCTAGCACCGTGTTGACAGTATTATCATAGCATCAAAGGGTATGAATACTTTTGAATTAGCATTTTTTGAGTTTTACCCAAAAAAATTGCTGAAATAAATAATTGTAGACATATATTTCTTGTAACTTTTTTTTTCCTCATCCACAAAAGCTAAACTTTTGCTAAAAGGATTTGTGGTAGTCCACCACAAGGTGAAAAAAAAACAGAAGCTTAGCTGCCTGGCATTTTTTGTTAAGAGAGATTTCCCAACTGGGTGTGACATAGCTACTCTGGCATTGTAAGCCTCTTGAATTTCTTGTGGGTGAGCTGAATAACTTTTGTTTATTGCACTGGTGTGATCTCACTGTAATAAAAAGTGACTGTAGAACAATGGTAAAGAACTGGAGGTTGGAAGTTATAACAACATAAACGCTTTGACCAAACTTCAAATCTTGTGGTGCAAGAAGCCATGAAGAATGTGAGAAACCTTGTCAGGGTTTATGACAAATCTAAATATGGTGTGACACAACACCAACTCAGCATTCTGTTTCATAGTTTAAATTCTCCATTTATATAGCATGTGTGGCTTCTTTTAAATATTCCAAAATTGTCTTTTCCAATTTGTTTAGTATATCATTCAAATCGATCCGCACAAGTGCTGGCTTTCTTTTTGATTTTTTGAATCTTTTAAGCGGAGTTCACATCTATTGAACAGTAAATACTAAACAAAGACACAATTGGTCCAAAATTAATTCATTATTCACTAGCCAATCAATACTTTTCATTGACGAAAGAAACCAATCCTGTAAGTCACAATGCAGTGAACAAGATGGTTCACAGACTGTGAGACACTCTACATTTCAGTAAGTATTATTACTCCAGTCATAATTCATATATATATATCATATTATATATATATATATACGTATATATATATAAATAACTATATATATATATATATATATAATCTAGATCCCAAAAGGACTAGTCACACCGGACGCAGCGCTTTGCAGTCGCCGCAGACCACTGTTCACACCGAACGCGGCAGAGGAAAGTCAGTTGGCAGTCTGTTATATCACGGCTGCATGTACAGCGTATGCCAGTGAGAAGGGAAAAATCTTTTATACGTAAGACACAAAGCTTAGTAAAAAAAATATTTAAGTACAACACATATCTTGTAGCGATCTCTGTTAACGGAGGCAGGCGCATCACACAGGGCAAGGCAATCCACACACAGGTGGAGGGTGGGCACGAACCTGGGACCTCTTACACTGAAACATAGCACCAATACCGCTGTACAAAAGAGCTGGCTCCTTTGCAAGCTGCCCTGCTGCTGCCTTCCCCCTTGCATGTTACTATATATATATATGTGTGTGTGTGTGTGTGTGTGTGTGTGTGTGTGTGTGTGTGTGTGTGTGTGTGTGTGTGTGTGTGTGTGTGTGTGTGTGTGTGTGTCATTCAATAAAAATAAAAAAACAATTAAAAAAAAAAACATCTGTGCTGTGTAAGTGGTCGCAGGGAAAAGAAAACCAAGACAGAGTTGTTCTCATTTCCAACTAATGACGTGACCTTCCACTCTTTCATCCTTCATATTTGGTTTTCATTTGCATTTCCTGACACAACACATGCACAGTCACCTACACACCGTTGAGTGGGAAAGTCGAATTCGGCCACAAATTCCAGCTTCCTATCAGTTTCTGAACATTCTGATGTTGAAATATTGTCAGGCATTGCTTCAGATGTACCCTTCAGACAGTCACACCACATTGATGATGAAAATTTTAATTTAAACTGGTAATAAAGTTAAAGAAAATTTGTTAAAAGCTATTGTTTTCAATCAAGTCATTCTCATCGAAGACGGCACGCAAAAATAATTCAACACATTGGCAATGACAAAATTTTGATTATAACTCTGTCTTTCAATTATCTCCATTTTCATTTCTTTTGTCGTAATTAGGCTTCCAGGTCCATAGGGCTGTGAAGCTTATTGTTATTGCTGGGATTATTCTTATTCTTATTATTATTTTTCTTTCCATCAGAGTTGCTCAACACCAGATTCGGTAGGTTGGTAGATGCTTATAGGAAGATGGAAAATGCTAAAGAACTTATGTCGTAAGTCACATGGTTTGACCGCCATATTGGATTGAAAAAAAACATTTTGCCTAAATGTAAAAATTTGTCTTTCGAAAACAACTTATTGCAGAGTGCCGAAAGTTGGTATAGTTGTTGAGGGATAGTCCAAGATGTTTGTAAGAAGCGGACGATTGTGCTATGGTGGTCATGCTGCCTGACGTCATTATCACCAAATACAAAGATCTTCTTCTCCCAAACTGCTAGTCCGATTGAAACAAACCCAATTGTACATATGATCGTAGTGTGGCTGTCTTTAACCCTTTGCTGCTGACACGCTGTAATTTCATAAATTTTATTATGATGAAAAAACATGTCATATCTCAGCTGTCCAACCAGAAAACTTGTTTTTTTAAGCGTGTGTCATTGCCATCACTACGGGACATGTCATGATACCATTGGTTTAGGGCTAGGATGGGTAGAACATATAATATTTTCAAGATGAATATGTATGTCATTGCTGGCACCATTACGACTGAGTGTACAGTGGATTTGAAGTTCTGTATCTCCGGTTTTACAATTCCAAGAGTGATAATCTACATATCATCAAAACAGTAAGCACTTGGGCTAATTAGCCATATTGGGGGTTTTTTCAACTTTATATAATTTTTTTTTGTGTGTGTTGAGTACACCTGCCGTGTTTTTTTTTTCCCCCCTGCTGTGTCATGTCTATGTTTGTGTGTGTGCGTGAGTGCTTCCTGGGCAGGGCTAACTTTTACAACTGTAGACAAGAATAACTACTGTACCAACATCACATTTAATAAATAAATAAATAAATAAATAAATAACTTTTGTTTGTTAGTTTCACATATATGTTTTTATTTTAGATTTGTTTTTCCTTTTTTTGAACTTTCTTCTCAGGAGGTAAGGCAAACTAAATAGGTCTATCACATGTGATGCAAAGTTAGGTATTTGTGTACGTCTGTGTGTTAGCTAATTTTTGTTTACTTTTTCTAGGCAATTCATTATTTATCTGTAGTCATTATTCTTATTTACCTATTACTATTTTTAACATAATATTTGTTTTATTCAATGTGTAAAAGAATGGGGAATATATATATATATATTGGTTTAGTTTTAATTTTTACTTTGTGTAGGTAGCCTATGTAAATAACAAATGCATTATTTAGCTGTAGTCATTATTATTATTTAGCCATGTATTTTATTATTAGTTTACTGTGTGTGTGTGTGTGTGTGTGTGTGTGTGTGTGTGTGTGTGTAAACAAATCATTATTATTATTAGTTTACTTTTTTCTGTGTGTGAAAAATGATGGAGAATCTTTATTATTATTATTATTATTATTATTATTATTATTATTAATAATAATAATAATAATAATAATAATAATAATTGGTATTTATTTTAATGTTTTTATGTGGGTGTGTGTAAGCCAGAAAATGGATGGAGACAATCAGTTCCAGCATCTGGTTCAGTCATTGAAGAGGAGGAGCACCCTGACTGAGGAGGAGATAGATGGAGGTCCTCCTCGTGGAGAACCACAAGGGCATGGATGCCATGTATGAGGACCTCCTTGGAAAGAGCTGCTGCAGGAGGATTTTCAGATTTGGCACTTCCCCAAAGGTGATTCTTTTTGTTAAAAAAAAAAAAAAAATGTAGGTCTCCATATGTGAACAGGGTGCTTCTTGTTCAGTTTCATCACTTTGCATATCGTCTCATAGTTCTTATAGCATGGTGTCTTGTTTTCTAATTGCATGTTCCCGAACAGTTTACGCTTTTCTTTCTGCATGTTTTCTGTAATGACAATTTACTGTAAGTAGTGTACTGATCATTATCATGTATAAAATGTTAAAAATATTAATTTTCTGCAATAACATTTTTTAGCATGATTTTTATTTATTCTAGTTTTGAAAATAAATAAATACAGCACAATAAGAAGTTTAAAAATAAATTACATCACTGGAAAGAGCTACTTAATGCCTTTCTGTAGGTGTATTGGGTTTTAATTTCTGATTTAAGCCTCCAAAACTACAAGCGCTTAAACACAAAGTGTTCATATTTATGACCAAATATGGTCATTCCCTGTAGGCGGCATAGGGTTAAAGGGTGTTAAAGGGAAGTTGCTACAATAAAAAACATGGCGGCCACATTGGATGACATCATCAAGAAACAAAACTGGCTACAAAAACCTTTGTCTCTGAAATCGCTAGTCCGATTCAACCAAAAATTGGCACACATGATCCTAGTGTGGTTGTGCAGATTGGGTCATGGTTACTATGGAACACATACAGTAACCCATGTATGCGTTATCAAAAATGACATTGCTCATGACCTTTGACCTCCCGTAAAAGTCAAATGTAAAACTGGCTTATAACTCATAATATAGTGCACATGGGTGATGGTTACTATGTAAAAATTCTGCCCCATTTGCTAGTGTTTGGTACTTGTCCACCAACTTGGCTTGTACTGGTCCTGGAAGCCATAAAGTTGCTGGCACCTCTATTTTAATTAGAGTTACTTAAAATCTTAAGTATCAGTAACCATTATCTTTATATCTAGGGTTAAAGCATTGCTGTGTGGCCAAGGAAACAGCTTTAACACTTTTTTATAACACCAAGTGTACATGCTTGCACTTGACAGTGTGTCTCTTAATTACAGCCCTTAGAACCTGAACCTTTAAGGGCTACATTAACAGCTGTTTTATTCTGCTACTGTATTTCTATAATATTCCTGTAGTCATGAAAAGGGACATATTTGTATGCTTATCATAAGCCTTGTAAAGGCACATTTTGATAAAACGGTAGAAACTCAATATTGGAGCAACAGAACCTAGAACCACTAAGAATAATAGCATAAAATAGCACCTTGTTTTTACCTAAACCATGGCATATTTGATTTGGCTACTGAAATAGGGACCTTTGTGAGCCATGGATATGTTAAACTACAATTTTATCAGTCTGAGTTATTTTGTGTGTATTTGTCATGAAATGTATGTATGGCAGGAACAGACTGATTGTAATGATTTAGATTTAGACCCACTGTTATAAACCACAATTAGACAGACAATGACTTGGGGGGGGGGGGGCATGAATGTTGCATTATAATTTTCTAAAACAAGAGTAAATAATGCCAACAAAACACAACACAAAACATCCAGAAGACTGAAGCCACATCCTTGACATGAAGGGGATAATAGTTTTCAAACATCACTCCAACTTGCACTGGGGATTTGAATGGATTTCATTTGAACGCATCTGCTTTGTACCAGCCATGTGTCACTCATCACTGTCTGATCAAGGAAGGAAGGGGGTTGGCGCGGGAGATGCTGAGTGCAGGAAGCTCAACACCTTTCAAAACGAGCATGGCATTTGGGAGCTATAAATTCTGAAACAATAATTCCATTTGTAGTTTGATGTATCTAAGATGTGCAGACAAGCCAGTCCATCCTTTCTTGATTAGACACTGATACTTTTTCCATTTTTTTTGTGAGCGGGATTGTGTAGTGTGATATAATTACTTCTTTACTTTAATTACCAGCTGTTAGTTAACACATGTCTTGGATTTCTCACTTGTTTTCATGGAAAGTGTGCAAAGGTTTGGAGTTCCTTTGACTCTGACCTAAAGCATTTGTGTTTGGCAGGATTTTGACTATAGGCGTGCTGGACATTGTGTTCATGAACGACCTGACATTTTCACAAGCTCTTTTCACAAACATTTATTTTTTTTAGGGAGAAACAACCCAAATGTATGCAAACAAATGACAGTTCTTTGGGAAAAATATGTTTTGAATAAACCAGCCAATTCTTTTAACATTTGTATATTAGGACTTTACAGTAAGTGTTATTTTCATGAGTTTGAAATAGTTCTTCCTTCCTTTTTGTTTCAACACATTACCAGTAAACTTCCTTAGCACAGCTAACATTTGAATCCCATTTATACTTTTTTTTTTTAACTTGGTGAAAACCACAATAGACACAAACAACAAAGCAACCGCACACCCTACTTTTTATAAACACCCACACATTGATCGTTAAAGGAGTATAAAAAAATCTTAAATAGGCACGATGGAACAACTTAAATAACTGCCTTAAATTCTTCCTCCACTCTTGCATGTACCACAGAATAGCCTGCAACACATTAAGATAAATTTCATTAAGGAACTAAAGTATGTTTATCAAATGCATTAAATCCCAGCACCACAGCTGTAAACACTAGAACTGGGAGTTTTAGCTAATTATCATACCTATCTGATTTACAAATGAGATTAGGCCCTATTAAGTTAATGAGTTTGTCTGAAACGCTATAATGCCTCATTTCATACACTGTATGCCTACTGTATTGGTCATAGACCAATTTCCAAGATTGTTGTCAATAAGGGCACTGTCACTGGAACTTAAGTTTTGACTGCCCTAAAAACCCCTTTAACTGTTTTTCATTCTGAGGCACATCTGCTGGCTTCTGGAGAGGGAATCTGAATGCTTTTCAACTATATGTAACACAGATGGTCTCAACTGATGCAACTGCTTAGCATAAACTCACAAAAAGAATATGTCAAGATTGATACAAGCCAGTTGAGTTGAATACATGACTACTCAAATCATGATGTAAATATTTATCTAAATCATGTACTATTGGTACTAAAACTAATTAGAAAACAGATTTGTTTTTCATATTGTGCTTAATAATCAAATAATTACACCCCTGCATTCCTATAAATGGATATAACTTTAATTTCTACTAAAGTGTTTACTTAACATTAATTAAATCATAGCTGGAGGGTACAATCATACTTCCATGTGGATGAAGACTGGTGATGGAGTTGTTTTCACAAATGAGGGAGATGGTCATCTTTGAGTTCATTTGATTTTCATCTTGTTAGCTATGATGTGACAGGTATTTCAGGGATACACTATACATTTTAAATTAGACTTTAAAAAATCTTTCAGCAGTGGGGAAGGCCGTTATTATGATTTTTTTTTTACAGCATACATTAATTCTCTACTGATTAGGGTTCTATGGGGATATACCAATTTACAGAACTTGTGTTCCTTCTTCTCAATTGTTCTTCAAATCAAACTGTTTGTTTTGTGTAAATGTGTGCTGCTGCTGTCCTCACTTTTATAACATAGACCTGTATTAGTATCTGAAAATATTCTCTTCCTGGTAAAGGGAAGAAGTAAAATGAGAATCTTTGCCAGTTTGCCGACACAACAACAGACTTTGATTTATATAGATCTTTTAAAAGCAGAGGTCAATCCAAAGCAATTTACACATACAAATTGTAAAATCATGACATTTTAAGTCTTAGAGTCATATTAATAAAATATGGCAGTAATCTCTGGCCATAAAAAAAAAAAAAAAATGGGTAGTGTTTAATATGTGATTTATCAAACTACTGCTAGATTATTTTAGTGGCCAGTAATGGTTTTTATGTGATTTACCACCAGCGATTGTTACCGAGAGATTGTATCTAGCCAATTGTCAGAGGTATGCAAATGAGCTGTGTCCCCTACTTAAGATGTCAATGGCATACACTGTCTATTTACAGCACCATGGTATGGCTACAGGACATGTCTGGAGACAGGTTGTCTGAGGTATCAACACACACACACATACATTTATAGTGCTTGGTTTATTTTAAATGTTTAAATCATTGTGCTGAAATAACATTAATGTATTCTCTGGACACATTACATTATGTACAAATATAAATCTGCACATTAGAAATATAGAGCTATGGCCAAAAGTTTTGCATCACCCTGTGGAATTAATATATTTTGCTTCATAAGGTCGAATGAAACCTGTTGAATAAAGTTATGTTAACATTGAATTGCATACCGCTTTGTCGTTTTGCATAACAGTAGTCTCTGCATATAGGGACACCTCCTAAGAGAACACTTTGCCTAAGTGAACACCCTTGTAGTGAAACAGCGTTTTCCCATTGTAAATGCTCCACCTACAAGGAACAGGAACTTCACTAAAAAGAAACCATTTTGGCACAGCTAGCGATTCGTTAACAAGTGATACAGTATTGATTTGTAACCTGTTAACTCATCACCATCAAAGTTAAATTCAAATGGTTTATTTAATCTTTTCAAATGTGACTTGTCATCATGAGAGTGTCTTGAGGCACATTGATTGTTTTTTTTTTTTTAATCTTTCCAGAACAGCCGTGTCGTCAGGTGCATAGGGAGAAATAAGAAAAGTGACTGTCCACACAGTACGTTTCCCAAAAAGACACTGTGTTTTATTTCAAAACAAAAACAAAGAAAAAATCCATCCCTTTACCAGCAATAGTATGGGGGGGGGGGGGTACACGGCAGCCTTGCAAACCAAAAAATAATAACCACAACAATTATGCCAGTCCCAATCCAACCCGTCCCGCTTCCACCGTGCACAAAAGTGTACATGCTTGACTCCAGGAAAGTGTGGTGAAAAGACGTGGTGTCTGTGCAGGGCAGTGCTCAATCCTCCTCTGTGAACATAGAACAGACATAAACATACTCCAACAAAAAGACAACACAGGCTCCGGCCGCTTGTTTATATGTCTCAGCAGAAAGTGGGGTTCTGACTTAGCTGCTTCCCTTTTGTACCTATGACCTCCTCCCTTCAATCAACTTGTCCCCATGGTTTCTCTAATAGAGGTCCGTCCCGCAGCTGATCGCAATGGAGTCGTTCCGGGTAGTGCAACTACGCGCTCCCTCTGATATGGTCACCCTCCAGTTTCCACCTACCATCAGGACAGTTCTTCTAGGGGCCAGTGTACCGTCGTCTTTACACAACGCCCTTTCTACTGCAATAAAACTGCAATGTCTTGGTTAGATAATTATTCACCGCCCTGAGTAGATACTAGAACCACCTTTGCAGGATTTACTGCTGTGAGTCTTTTGGGGTAAGTCTCTACCAGGTTGGCACATCTGGATTGTGCAATATTCGCCCATTCTTCTTGGCAAAATAGTTCAAGCTTTGTCAAGTTGGATGGGGATCATTGGTGAACAGCAATCGTCAGGTCTTGCCTCAGATTCTCAATCGGATCCAAGTCCAGACTTTGACTGGGCCACTCTAGGACATTCACTTTCTTGTTTCTAAGCCACTCCAATGTTCCTTTGTGTGCTTGGGGTCATTGTCCTGCTGAAAGGTGAATCTCCGTCCCAGTCTTAGGTCTTTTTCAGACTGAAGCAGGTTATCCTCAAGGATTTGCCCATATTTAGCTCCATCCATTTTGCCCTCTACCTTCACAAGCTTCCTAGTCCTTGCCGATGAAAAGCATCCCCATACCATGATGCTGCCACCACCTTGCTTCACAGTATGGATGGTATTACCTGGGTGATATGCTGTGTTAGGTTTGGCCAGACATTTATGCCAAATAGTTCAATTTTTGTTTCATCGGACCACAGAATCTTTTGCCACATCTTTTCAGAGTCTCCCACATGCCTTTTTGCAGATTCCAAGCAGGATTTTACATGGGCTTTTTTCAGAAATGGCTTCTTTCTTGCCACTCTTCCATACAGGCCAGATTTGTAGAGTACCTCAGCTATTGTTGACACATGGACAGTTTCTCCCATCTCAGCCATGGAACGCTGTAGGTCTTTTAGAGTTGTCATTGGCCTCTTGGTGGATTCTCTGACCAATGCCCTTCTTACCCGGCTGCTCAGTTTGAGAGGACGGCCTGCTCTAAGCAGATTCTGGGTGGTGCCGTATACCTTTCACTTGTTAATGATTGACTTGACTGGGTTCGAAAGGCTATTCGATGCCTTTTAAATCTTTTTTTTACCCCTCCCCTGATCTGTGCCTTTCCACAACTTTATCCCAGAGTTGTTTTGAAAGCTTCAAAACAAGTCTTCATGGTAGTATCTTTGCTTTGAATGCACTACCCAACTGTGGGACCTTACAGAGACAGGTGTATTTAATCTGAAATCATGTGAGCCACTTTTACTGCACACAGATAGACTCCATTTAACCTATCTTGTGAATTCTGAAGGCAATCGGTTGCACCTGAACTTATTTAGCAGTGTCATAGCAAAGGGGGTGAATACTTATCTAATGAAGACTTTTCAGGTTTTTATTTTGAATTGATTTGTTTTTGCACATTTTTTTGTGTCAGTGCTTCAGAGTTTCATGCATTTACATGAGGATGTTTTCCACTTATCTACACACCCTACTGCACACTGTTAAGGGGAAAAAAGGTTTTATTGAGAAAAAAATTATAAATTAAAAATACAAAACTGAAATATCACAATTGGATAAGTCTCCACCACCCCCCCCCCTCCCCCCCCATTAACTGTATTTAGAAAACAACATAGAAACATATAATTAATGCCAATACACGTAGAAACAATACACAAACACGTCCTTAATATCAATTCTGTACATATTAGTTAAATTAAACATTCTCAAACTAAAGCTTACAGATAAACACTTTTTTGAGGATATAAGTTAGCACAGTACAGTATTCACTTTCCGATTGCCAGATAAGACGCATGCTAATTCCTCTCGCCCAGTTAGCGATTTCTTCCTGCTTTATTGGAGGTACTTAAATCATCAATTTACTCCACGTATCAGAGGCTGCGGCGGCCATTACAGTAGCTTGCACACCAAGCCTCGTTTTAAAATCCAACATGGCCGCTGCGTGACTAAAGTCCATACCACTTCAAACGCAGCCAAACTAAAAGAAACAGTATGCAGATGGCTGCCATTATGCAAAGAAGAGTATGCCTATTTCTGTATTTTTTCCAACTGTGACATTGTACATTACCATAAAATTGAGCTCTGTAAGCAACCGCCCACATTGCCACCAAAACAAACATGTCAATTTTATAACATTGAACTATATTTTGCCAGAATAGTTTTTTTTTTCTGAATGAACACATCGATAATACATTAATAATGTGGTGATACAAGGTCAAAGTACATCAGCTATGTCAGCAGTCTCAACTTGACCTTTTACAGTAGAAGAACCCTACATTCATACATCTACAAGCTTCCCCTAGCAAATGTAAAACACATACTTTCCACATATGTAAGTAATACAAATTATTGGGGCCATGTCCCCTATTTGGGTAGTCTTACTACAGGCCCCAAATAATTGGACCTACTGTATGTTCAATAAACATAATCATTTTCACAGGTCACAGCAGACTGTTATGTTAGTGCCTGGAGCATCATGAATTAAACTTGGCTCTACTGTTTTTTTAACATGGGCTAGGGGGCAAGGTTGGGTTATGCATCAGCCTTCAAATCTTAGGTCAGGTTTGTTCTTTCCTCCATAACTACAGCTAAGTCCAAAAGATTGGCATCACCTAGAATGTTAGGATTGAGACATAATAAAAATAAAAATAAATTATATTAACATAATTTAAATATTTTATTTGACATCATGTAACTACAAAATGATATCACAAAGTATACCAGATGCCATAATAGTAGTACAGTATTTCATGTTAGATTTTGAAATGTCACATTTTTAAATTTTTTTCAGTTTTTCATTAAGTATATGGGAATCTACAAAGCAGTATGTAATTCAATATGTTAATGTTACATTATTCAGCGGGTATCGTTCGACTTTATGAAGCAAAGTGAGTTCATTCTATAGGGTGATGCCAAACAGTTAGCCACAGCTATAGTATAGTTTATACCTACAATTAATACACATACGGTTTTTATAAAACATTCAGGGTGTTTACATGAGCATAAGAATTCCGATATTTTTCGGAAAACTAATTCCGATAACAAAAGTCAGGTAAACACTGTTTTCGGAAAATGTATCGGAATATTCCGAAAGTCAGTTTTTGGAAAACAGCACCTAGAAATTTCCGATTAAATTCCGAAAACTAGCAAAATGTATATCATGTAAACATACTTTCCGGAAAACTTACTGAACTAGCATATTGCGTATGTGCACACTTTGACCCTTTTCCCCTGCATGTGATTTTAGAAAACAGAGAAAATAATAATAACCTACAGTCAGTCTGCATGCATCCATTTGTCAAGTTAGGGATTAAGTAATACATTTGTTAAAGTCTGTATGTATTTGTTACTAGCCCATACTGAAGCAGTAAATGTTTTCCAGTTTTAAAATGAAGTGAGAATTTAAAATAATGTCTGCAAAAGAAACTGGTAATATAGAACAGGATAGGCTGTTGGAAAGGTTGAGTGTACATTTTGGGGAATCTGAACAGAGGTAAAGGATAGTAATCTTTGAATTTAAGACCTGACACTTCAGTAAAGCACTTGAGTTATTGGATTTCTTTCCGTTCTGTTGCACAAATGTCCGGTCTGTTCAAATCCTACTTAGGCTACTACAGTACTTTGCATGTGAAAATATCTTGCATTTTCTGAAAACTTCAATCCATGTACAGAGTTGAATTCTAATTAGATTTTCCATCGTTAATCATGTAAACACAGAAAAGTGACGATTTAAGAAAATAGGTTTTCTGATTTAGTTTTCGGAAAACGCTTTTGTCACGTAAACGTACTGATTGATGCTAATTTAGGTAGGGATACATTAGTAACACAGTTACAGTAGTTGAGTATCTCTGTTATCCAGATTTTCATTAAAGTAGCATTCCAGATGTATCCAGATAATTGTAAGTCCACTGTTTAAAGGGGATGTCTCATTTAGGCTTTTTAAAAAAATATTAAACATGTCTATTTTCATGCATACCTTTACTCTGTATAGCTTTGCTGTAGTGGAAAAAATGTTCTATTGTACCTAACAAGTGTCTTTTATTTAACATCATGTTATCAAAGAAATTACAAAATGATATTGCAAAGGTCTTCTGGACGCCATAATAGTAGTACAGTATTTCATGTTAGAGTTTGAAATTTCACATATTTCAGTTTTTTTTCTGTTTTTCATTAAGTGTATGGAAAACTACAAATATGTATGTCATTCTGTATGTTAACATAAAATTATTCAGCAGGTTTCATTCGATTTTATGTAAATGTGTTAATTCTATTGGGTGATGCAAAACTTTTGGCCATAGCTGTATACAACAACCAATTGTGCTATATTTAAAAAAAAAGAAAATTCAATGATTAACATTTCAACTAGAATGAGGTCTAGTCTTTTCAATGATTGGGTTTCCATGCAGTTTAGAAACTCCAAATTCTCTCTCCATTGTCATGAAAATGTGATGTAGCCACACATACCACACACATTCCTCATGCTTTAGGAAGTGTACATGGTACAACTTAAAAGGGTGGACAAATGACAAATCATCTTGTCACGCTAAAGGGCAGGGGAAATTGACCAAAAACAACCTTTTTTTTGCATGGTGACATGTCTAAAAGCTGTACCTTATGTTCACGACACTTCAGCATGAAGATCCTTGCGTAATTTTCTACTATAACTAAAGGTCGAACAAAGCAATTATTTATTAACAACTGAGATCTGCTGAAAGTAGCTGGCAAGCTTCTTTGACCAAATAGGAAAACATAAGCACAAAGTAAGAATGGTTTAGAGACCTCTTCACAACCACAATAGCAGAAGAAAAGGGTGAGACTTATTTTTATTTTTTTTATTGGAAACCCTGCCAATGTCTCAGTATCTCATTGTCCTTGTTCTTTTGGGATTTGTTTACAAAGTGACATGTACTGCATTGTTTTACCATTATGGTCCACATGTTTTCTGCTAGTGATCTTGTTTTCTGTTAAAATCCACGAGTCTTCGATTTCATGCTGTACCTGTGGTTTCATTTTGCTTTCTAAGTCCTCAGGGATAACTGTACTCTGTACAGAAACTAAAGTGGTGTGTGAGAGCTATTATAACTATTTGTTCTTTCTTATATGGAGTGGGTAAATTATTAGAGACCTCAGTGAAACTTCCTAATTCTGTTAATGTGCAACCAAAACAGATGTATTCCCCAGAGGTGAAAGCAAGGGCTACACTGCTGTGGCATTTCCTTACTGAGCATTCCAGTCTAGACGAAAATAAATGTTTCTGCTTAAATGTAATTTCAGAATATTTAGTTTATTACCCTATTATGCATGCTTTGTATAAATTTATATTATTCTGCTTAGATCATTATCTGCTATGCTAGCAAAAGGTGCCTCTGAAAAAAGACTTCAAGGCTGATTTTGGGGAAGTGAGATGGGGCCCATAGGTGAACCATTGTACACTGAAGCCTATGCAAGTGTGTTGTGAAAGTGTGTTGCGAACTGTTAAAATATTAAACATCTTCTAAGACAATCTATTGCAATCCGTTACTTAAAGTCTCATTCTGACAAGGATGTAATTGGAGCTGCTTTTGATAGGAGGACTTTGGACTGAAATTGTCTTTTTATATTGGGGCATGTGTGTTTCTGTATATGTGTTAAGGGAAGATCTCTGCTGTACAGAGGTTATGTTTTAAAAAGTGCTAATGTTTATATTGCTGTGATGTGGGCTTTGTGCTTCTATTGCAAAACATAAGTAAATACACCCTGACAGTGTGCAACTTTTAATTATTTTTAATGATGTTAGCAAAGTACTGTAGAACATACATGAAGATGTATCTATAAAGACAAAACAGAATGCTAAAAAACTTTGAAAGTAATGCAACAGCTTTATGAAATGATGAAAATAAACATTAGGCCCTACAAGCTCATCTCTTCTGTTCAATTTCCTATCCTGTTTTATTTCAATACCCCGCATGCCCTCAGTCTCAAGAAATACATTTAGTTCTGTCTGAATCCTTTTAATAACCTTGCTTGAATAAACTTCTTTGCTAACAAAGTCCATATGTTTTTGCATGCAATCGTTCTCTCTAAATTCCCAATTTGCTCCTAATTTCCTCCTATTTAGTTATGTCCTCTTGTTTTTGTGCTCTCAACATGGATAATTTGCTCAGATCAACAACACCTCCCCCTTTCATAACCTTAAGTCATATGGATAGATTATTTTGGCCCATAATATAAAGCACTTTAAGGGCAAATTTTCTTAAATGTCTTATCATCTTAACTGTTTTATCCTCACTGAGGGAATTACAGTGACCAGTACTGTACAGCCGAAGTCTAACTAACTGCTACTTGCTGGCTACTGCCTTTTTTTGTTCAGGCTGCTCTATTTTGTGGTACTGCAAGGTCAAAAGCATGATGTGCCTTTCCTGTGTATCTCCTTGTTTATCCTCCCACTGCCTCATTTCTCTTTTGACCACAGTTGTCAGCCCTTAACCAACTCTTACAGTAGGTCTGCCCAAATCATGTGGCATAGATAGAGGGGGGAAGGAGGTGCAACTGAAAGCTGGATATTAACCTCTCGTGCCTCTGCTGATTCTTCACATTTCACTGCTACTTACGGCTACTTATTTCTAATGTTATCCACACAAAAAACTATATAAACTATACAAAAGACACATTGATAAAATGTTATCAAGCAATATTTTCTGTAGCCTGAACTACAATGCTGCTCCAGCACATCTGATCAATGAGTAAGGTCAATATCCACCTGCTCAGTGAAAGCATGGCAAAGCATATGTAAGCATTGGAAAGCCACAGAGGTATGGTAAAGCATATTAATAAACATGGATAACCGCGATAAACTATGGTAAATTCATAATATAACCATGATAAAAGAATGGGGAAACTGCAAAATGACTGCTAATAATTACTGCAGTAAACTTATATAAGGGATACTTTTTCCCAAACTTATTGTTTACTTGACTCTTGGTCATTGCACAGCTTCAGTTTGGTTACATTTTGCACAGAAATGGTTTCATGTTTTATTTTTGTGTTACTTCCCACCAGAAGTGCCCATCCTTCTTATGTTTCCAGACACTGATATTCTTTTTATCTGCCAACAATTCCCTTTATAGTCTACATGTGTCTGTTTTGTATCCCTCCCTTCCCCCTGCAATAGTTTTTAAAGAACCACCCAAGTTACTTCCAAAGTTAATAGCCAGTCTGTCTGCTCCCCTCCTGTTCCAATACAGTCACAGTCATTAAAAAATTCTATCAGGCACAATCTAGTTAACAACATGTTAACTCCCAGAACCCTGCTCATAAAGTCAACACTTCTATTATTACTGGAAACATTGTTGAAAACAACAATCAAATTTTCTTCATTTTCCATCAATGATGAGTAAACCTTATATCTTGAAACGTGTTTCTCTTGTCATTCATACCATTTTCCACAACAAAAAAAAAAATGCTTTTCTGTACCTTTACCCATATAAAACAAATACATCTCCTATTTGAACTGGCCGTTTATAAAGTAGAGAATCTTAAACTGTTCTTATGATGTTGATGTCTGTTTCCTCTCGTTTCTTCCTCAAATAGCTACATCTATTCTAATCTGACATATTAGATTTTGCTTTCTCCATTCCCTAAAATACTATCTATTTCCTCATCACTATTCATTCAACCAAATCCCAAAACCAGCAGCTCTCTGTTCAGGTCCTTCAACTTTTTTTTCTGCCCTCTTCCATCCAGGAACCAGTTTCCCTTTCAGCCCACACAAGCACAACTCTCTTCATTAGTGACAAAATAACAGCTAATTGAAGAATTAGCTGTTCTTAGGCTCTCTTATTTGTGCATATTTTACTTTAAAAATTAACAACAACAAATGTCTTCTGGTCTGCTCATTACAGAGTATGAGCCAACTGGCAACAATTTATTTTCCTTTTATGTTTTCATTTCAAAACCCCACTAGAAATCATACACCAAGGTATTATTACCTTGATCCCCCACTATTGCTAAATAAATTACAGTACTGGTCAAGAATTTAGCATCACCTTACATTTTGCATTAACTCATAACACATTTGGAACTAGATGCACACATATTTTACTGACCCCATGTGTAGAGGTTCTGAGATGAATTGAATGATGTTAGGAAATTATTGAATACCCAAGCACATATTGTTTCAGTTGGCTCTTGTATTTGACAACTACTTGGCACTACACTACTGGGCACAGGCTGGGTGTCGTATGCAGTCCTGAACATCTAATCACCACTCAAAAGAAACAGGTTAATTTGCCCTTCATTTAACCTCATCTCAGCTGCAGGGGTCAGAATCTTTACCGGCAGTGCCTGCCTGATACATTGGCATGGCATAAATGGTACATTATGCTTTACCAAACACTCTCACTTCAATGTTGTTGGGTTTTTTCTGTATCCTAATCAACATGACAAAGGTATACAGATGCTGCTTGAAAGAATCCAATATGATAAAGCAGTAAAATCCCATTAAGACGCAGCATGAGAAATGTTATTGTGCTGAATGGCACTACATCCCAATGAGTGGGAGTGAGAAAAGAATACTAAAAAAAGCTTCATTATAAAAAAGGAGTTCATTATAAAAATTTCATTTCTTGTGAAGCAAAGGGGACATTCTTTTATTAGGCCAATGATATGTCAACTGTTTTAATTATTTAGTAAAAACTAAATGAATTGCACACTGCATGCAAAGAGTGTGTGAGTGTGAAGAACACTATCCAGGAATATATGATATATATTGACTTTGTTTCTCAGCCATTCCTCTAACGCAGTGGTCCTCAAAGTAATTTGGGCACAGGCATAAATTGATCTTACTTGGCTGTTTGCCGTCACGCTGACTATTGCATAGGTTCTTATATTAAGTTTTAGTGGTAGTTATTCTTGGCTCACTCTGATAAGGCCAAGTCTCAGGCAGTAATTGGTGTGCTGCGCTTATTCTTTACATAATCTATATAAAATACGCAATGCAAATATTTTTAAATAGCACGTTTACACAGATAACCACGAATAAACTAAATAGATAGCATCTTGCTTTTGTTTCAATTTGACAAACTTGTCAACACGACTCTGTTTTAAAGATCGCTCATCTCCAGTACAATTATTCAGAGAATGTGGATTTGTAACTAAATATACTTCAGTGTTTCCCTTCTCTGGTGAAATTAAAAAATATAGAGAGAGAAATAAATTTTAAATACTGAAATGTATTATTTTTCTCAATAACAGTCGGTGAAATTCAGTGCTTATCTGGCATATTAACACCCCACCTCTGCTCACGAATGATTGGACAGCTATCAGATCTGTCACTTTCCCATTGGCTACTCAATTGCCTTTAATTTTCTTGAATGGCCTCTGCTTGCTTATGATTGGACAGCTGCATAAAACTTGGCAGAAATTTGACTCTCCTATTGGTTAAACTTATTGTCAGTACCTACAACTGAAACAGACACAGTTTATGTCCCACCCAGCTAATTTGTGATTGGCATTGTGCAGGGAAAATGCAGATATTCAACTGGTTGATCGTATCCCAGAGACCCTTCAGGGAAAAAAAAAAAATGTTGAGTACGTACAAGCACAGCATAAGCGAGCAGCACTGTCAACAAACTGTTGTGATGCTTTTGTTACAAAATGTGTCTAAAGCTTTATTTATTTTCAAACGCTACGGCCCGCTAAAAATGTGTTCACAACCCATAATTTAATAACAGCTGCCACAGGCATGATGGCCTGGCTTCTTTGAGGACCACTGAACTAACGCAAATTATGCACAAACCCCTCTGGAGTTTTTTTTTTTTTTTTTTAAATGTAAAATTCCATTATACTGTTGAACAGATATTTACTTTACATATTGTGTGTTCATACATTTGAAGACAGTAGGACATTTCAAAGTCACCAGTTAAAGTTTACTTTTAAAGATGTAATAATGAAACATCATTTTTTGATAGTACAGAATAAATGTTTAATTATCTCAAAGAATAAATGAGCAGCCTATACCTTCTATAGATCTTAGACCTAGCCCTAAACCTTGTAATTAAGAGACTGTGGTTGTCATTAATGCATTGTCCTAATTTTGATCATTGTAAGTGTGGGTATGTTTAATTTAAGGAAAAGACTTGCTACAATAGATATATTTTCGATTTCATCCAAAACAAAGCACAGTAAATCATTACTTGTTCAATCAGCTTTTTCAGCCTTTTCAGTTATTAAAAATTGCATTTTTAAAGCAAGCAAATACAACCTAAAAAATAATTTTTTGCTCTACCAGCAATAGAAGTTGTCTGAAACATGTTTAATGTCAACACAAATTTACTACCAGTTTTATTTTATTTATATATTGTTTAGAGGTTAGTAATGCTGTACACTGTCTGACTGTGAAAGACAGTAACAGTAGAACTCAGCAACCTGAATATAGCTGTAAACTAGGCAAGTTTTTACAGCTTGGTATGGCACATGCATCCTTGTTTGCAGCATAGGCTAACAGGGACTTGCTTCTTCCCAGAATAATCATCAAAAATGAGAGAGTGAGAGTTCACCTTTAAATTGGTGAAAAATCTGTACCCCCAAATCAGGACCAACCACATGGTTAGGAGAGGGATATTATACAGTCTGACTTCTGTTTCAGAGCTGCAGTTGTGAGATGTGAAAATAGAGGCTCGCCACATAGGGTATAATGGCCCACTGTCCACATAGTTGCAATTGTCTGAATGAATGAGAAGGGAGAACTAGAAGAAGCGAGAAGGTTTGTTTAAAGTTCAAGCATCCACACGTATTAGGTACAATAGAAAAATGTTGCCCCTGACTTTTCGGTGTCTGTAGCATAGCAGCACCTGCAGCATAGCTATGAAGAGTAAAGGTCTGCATGCATTTCAGATTTGCAATTGCAAATAGGCATGTTTAACTTAAAAAAAAAGGTCAAAATAAGACATCCCCTCAAAACAGTGGACTTACAATTATCTTGATATATCTGGAATGCTAATTTAATGGAAGTCTGGATAACACAGATACTCAACTACTGTAACTGTGTTACTACTGTATCCCTACCTAAATTAACATCAGTGTTTTATAAAAACCGTATGTGTAATATATTGTGAGTATGGTGGCTAAATGTTTGGCATCACCCTATAGAATTAACTCTGCTCTTAAAGTTGAATGAAAACTGCTGAATAATGTTACATTAACATACTGAATTACATACCCCGTTGTAGTTTTCCATATATTTAATGAAAAACTGACAGAAATTGAAAAATGTGACATTTCAAAATGTAACATGAAATACCGTACTACTATTATGGCATCCGGTATACTTTTGCGATATTATTTTGTAGTTACATGATGTCAAATAAAATATCTAAATTATATATATATATATATATATATATATATATATATATATATATATATATATATATATATATAATATAATGTCTCAATCATAAAATTCTAGGTGATGCAAAACGTATAGGTCATAGCTGTATATAGCCTAAATATACATATTTAGGTTAGATAAGGAAAACTCATGTAAAAACATGTTCACACCAGACGAATGACAAAGAGAAAACCAGGAGCAACTAATATTCATCTGATAATAATCCACTACTTTGGTAGCCTGGTTTGTGGTAAAAAATAATGTAAAGCATTGCTTCACTTCAGGTGACATCATAAAGACCATTAAATGCAACCTTTGTAAAACAACTAGCTCTCAGTCCTGCCCTCCACACCACAGGAATGCAACAGACTGGGAACATTTTAAAAATTTAATATGGAAGGGATATAGAATGTCCAACACAATCCCCAACCCCCTCCCTTTTGGTTATTGTTTTATAAACAGAATGCATAATAATTAGCCCTAAAGTCACATTTCAAACACATTGAAAAGATACAGTAAGAATCTGTGGTACTTATTAGTGTGTGGTTTTCCCTCCACTTGTGGTACTTCTATGATATCTCACTTAAGTCATTAGATATATAATCAAATTTTGTTCTTTTGGGATTGTATGAGCAGAGAATAACAATGGGGTTGCATTGAAGAATTTGTTAATTATGTTACAATTATAGTCTGCAAATTATGTTGTACCCCACAGTGTGGAATGCATGTTGGAGGAGGTTCACATAATGAAAGACAGAACATTAGGCTACAGAAAAGCAAAGCAGCTTAGTGGGTATGAAAGGAAATAAAATATTGCAAACATTAGCACACATAAAAAGCGACTGGAAGGACATAAAGGTATTGCGATTAATATTCAGTCATTTCTGCACAGATAGGTGAGGAACTAGAAATGTCCTTTTAAAAGACTTTAGTAAAGAAGAGTAGCACTGAAAAGTAGGTAGCTGTTTATATTTTCCTTGTTTGCAATCATGACTCTGGGTTTGGTTTCACCAATATTGAGTTATTTTCATAATTCTGTAGATCTGGCTTTACATGATTTTCTGGAGAATCCTCCACTTCCTCATTCCTTTCCAAATATGCTCCTCTTACTCTGTTTATATACAGTGCCTACATAAAGTCTACACCCCCTTTCAAAATTTTCACCTTTTGTTGATTTATAGCCTGGAATTAAAATGCATTCAAATATATATATATATATATATATATATATATATATATATATATATATATATATATATATATATTTCTACACATCCTACCCCACAACTTCAAAGTGAAAAAAATATTCTATTTGAAAATAAAAACTGAAATACCTTGGTTGGATAAGTGTCCACCCCCCTTGTAAATTAGCTCATGTGTAACTAATCGCCTTCAAAATCACACACCAAGTTAAGTGGCCTCCACCTGTGTTAAATTGTAGTGATTCACATGATTTCAGGATAAATTCAGCAGTTCCTGTATGTTCCCTTTGCTGAGTAGTGCATTTCAAAGCACAGACTCAACCGTGAGCACCAAGGCACTTTCAAAAGAACTCAGTGACAAAGTTGTTGAAAGTCACAGATCAGGGGATGGGTATAAAAAAATACACTATGTAACACAATTTTTGTTCCTGGGTAGTAAGTGTTATTTCCTAATTGTTTATGCCTCAAAAGTATAGAAAATGGCTATTATTCCCCACAAACTTTGCTTTTGTGACCAGGACAGTGATATTTTGAAATTTACCTATTTCCAATGAGAAAACGGGTGAATTTGTGTCTTTTCGTTCACATAAAGTCAGAAAAAAACAACATAAGAATCCAAATTAACATGTATTTATACTAAAGTAATACAAAAATGACTACAAAAGATTTAGAAGTGAGTAGTTTTTCGAGATTTACGATTATACTGTAAATCACTTTCACGAATCAGCCCCCAAATGTAGTCTCCCGTCATGTTCTCGTTATACTGTCCTTGGTAGCGGCGTTCAAAGTCCAGTATATCCTGGTGGAAGCACTCGCCTTGCTCCTCCGAGTACGCTCCTATGTTCTCCTTGAATTTATCAAGATGATCATCAAGGATATGGACTTTGAGGGACATCCTACAGCCCATTGTGCCGTAGTTTTCACCAGAGTCTCAACCAGCTCCACATAGTTTTTGGCCTTGTGATTCGCCAGGAAGCCCCGAACCACTGCGACAAAGCTGTTCCAAGCCGCTTTCTCCTTACTAGTGAGCTTCTTGGGGAATTCATTGCACTCCAGGATCTTCTTTATCTGTGGTCCGACGAAGACACCGGCTTTGACCTTTGCCTCAGACAGCTTAGGGAAGAAGTCTTGAAGGTACTTGAAGGCTGCCAACTCCTTATCTAGAGCTCTGACAAATTGTTTCATAAGGCCCAATTTGATGTGCAGTGGTGGCATCAGCACCTTCCGGGGGTCCACCAGTGGCTCCCACTTGACGTTGTTCCTCCCCACAGAGAACTCGGTCCGCTGTGGCCAGTCTCGCCTGTGGTAGTGCGCCTTGGTGTCCCTGCTGTCCCAAAGGCAAAGATAGCAGGGAAACTTAGTAAAACCGCCTTGGAGACCCATCAGGAATGCCACCATTTTTAAGTCTCCTATGACCTCCCAGCCGTACTCATCACACTTCAAGGCGTCCAGCAAGGTCTTGATGCTGTTGTAATCCTCTTTGAGGTGCACCGAGTGAACCAGGGGAAGAGACGGGTACTTGTTACCATTATGGAGCAGCATGGCTTTGAGGCTCCTGGATGAGCTGTCAATGAAGAGGCGACACTCATTCTGGTTACAGGCGACTCCGATTGCCTCAAACTGGAAAAAGGTTTGTGATGTTTCCTCTGTTCTGCGACTTGCACACTTTCATCCAACAAGTTCCACTGCTTGAGCCTAGACGTCAAAAGCTCGAGATTGGACTTGGTGAGACCAAGATCTCTAATCAAGTCGTTGAGGTCTTTTTGGTTGGGGTAGTATGGGTTTCTCTCCTCAGCTCCACCTCTGAAATTGTCATCTGGATCTACAACGTCTTCCTCGCTCTCTGACTTGCTGCTCTCTTCTAAAGATGGCTGCTCTCTCTCCGGAGGAGTGGGTAAGGGGGAGCTCATGGCAGTGTGGCACTGGGGCAATGGATGAAGGAAGGTCCGGATACGTGATAGCAGGTGCATTCTTGCCAGTCCGACGTTTGGAATGGTCCACCATGCAGAAGTAGCAGTTGCTTAAGTGGTCAGTGGGTTCCCGCCAAATTCTTGGGATAGCGAACTTCATGGCTCTCTTTTCCCCTCTGTACCATCCTACAAAAATACATTTATTTCACCCATGACTAATGTGTATGAGATTCTCGCAACATTTTTCATATATGATATATTTATCAATAACATTGTAAAACATTTTAAAATTAAAAACTTTTACAATTTGAAAAATGTTAACAAATTTTATAACATAAAATTCCGAGCAACAATTGTCCATCTTATCTTCCAGAGATTTTTTTGCAGTGCTCGCAGGTGAAATGAGGTGCCCAGGGTTTGTCTTGATCCCCAACAGGCATGCCGAAATATGCCTTGTAGGCCTCACACATCTTAGCAGATGCTTCCACTGAGTACTTTTTCGCTCTTGTCTTGATAAATTGGCCGCAGACATAGCAAAATGCGTCTGCCGGATGCTTGCAGCCTCTTGATGCCATCTCAGAAAAATGCAGATATGTATCCACTTAGGCAGCTGGAACTAAACTGAACTGGTGGGCTTAAGGCCCCTGTATTTATACTACTATTTATATTACTGGAAAGTTCTAGAAAGTTCTAGAAGTTACTCCAAGTTTACTCAGCACTGAATCTATCTGGAATGTTCTGGAAAATAGGTACATTTCAAAATATCACTGTCCTGGTCACAAAAGCAAAGTTTGTGGGGAATAATAGCCATTTTCTATACTTTTGAGGCATAAGCAATTAGGAAATAACACTACCCAGGAACCAAAAAAAAAATAATTGTTACATGGTGATATCAAAGGCCTTGAATATCCCTTGGAGCACGGTCAAAACGATTATTAGGAAGTGGAAAGTGTATGGCACCACCAAGACCCTGCCTAGATCAGGCAGTCCCTCCAAACCAGATGACAGAGCAAGAAGGAGACTAATCAGAGAGGCTACCAATAGGTAACTTTGCAAGAGCTACAGGCTTTTATGGCCAAGACTGGTCAAACTGTGCATGTGACAACAATATCCCAAGCAGTCCACAAATCTGACCTGTGTGGTAGGGTGGCAAGAAGGAAGCCATTATTCAAGAAAGCCCACATTGAATCCCATTTGAAGTATGTAAAAAAAACACTCAAGAGATTCTATAGCCATGTGGCAAAAAAGTTTTGTGGTCTGATGAAACTAAAATGGAACTTTTTGGTCTACATGCAAAGCATTGTGTTTGGCACAAACCCAACACAGCGCATCACCCAAAGAACACCATCCCTACTGTGAAGCATGGTGGTGGCAGCATCATGTTATGGGGATGTTTCTCATCGGCAGGGACTGGGGCACTCGTCAGGATATAAGAGAAAATGAATATCTAATTTTTTCTCAATAAAAACTTTTTCCCTCTGTGACAAAGTGCCCGCCCCTGTGTGTATTATCTGTTATGTTGCGTGTGGTTTGTTAAATGTTGGTGTATAGTTATTGGTACACAGGATAAACGGGTCTGTAACATGAGTGTTTAAAATATATATTTGTATTTAGGCACGGGATTGTACAACACTTCACGTACATTTAAAGTAGCTCAAATGTGAGCACAAGGCTGCACATAATTAATTCACGTGCTGGGATTCAAGTGAATAATTAATTAGTAATTGAATCCCAGCACAAGAGTAAATATAGAGGCACGTTTTCACATACTCGCAGTTGGGTGTTCGGTGAGTGGAGAATGGGATAGGAGACGGAGGTAGAAATAATAACAAAAGTAACAGTTAGATAGCTCACCGTGTTTGTTTGTTTGTCCATTGTTTGTTTTGTGTAGTCTGTTTTGTTTGTCTATTTATTTTGGCGAATGTGCCGTGTCCTGTTTTTGTATTGTTCCAACTGTTTATTTCTGTCTGTTAATTCATTAAATGCTGAGCGAGACCATTTGCTCAGCTCCACCAAACTCCACCTCTGTCTTTGTTTATTTTCCTGCTTCTGGTCTGACACCACCTACTCCGGCCGTCTCTGTGACATGTGGTGTCCTGCGTGGGATAACAGCGAATCCAAGCGTCAGACCAGGAGAGGTGTTTTTGGTTTAAAATAAATAAATAAATAAAATTTGGATTACAAAAAAATAATAATAAAATGGGATGGAAGAATAAAGAGGTGAAGGACAGGGAGGAGAAGTGCCGCCTAAGGGCCAGACATCCCCGGTGATTTAACAAGCCATCACCGGGGTGCTTCCTCTGCGACCAGTACCATCTGTTCGCTAACTGTCCCTTCCGCTGCCCCTACCAAGAGGGAGAGGAGGAACTGGCCCAGGTGAGAAAGGGGAGGAGGAGGCAGAAGGGGAAAGGAGAAGAGGAAGCAGTGTCCACCGCTCCCATCTCCACCAGCAGAGGAAGAATTCCTGCTGGTTTTGCCTCCAGAGCCAGAGGGAGAGGAGCCATCTCCAGTGCCAGAGAGAGAGGAGCTGTTGTTGCCATCTGCAGCGCCAGAGGGAGAGGTCCCACCACTGTCTCCAGAGCTGCGCCAGTCCCCTGCAAGTGAGGGAGAGCCGCAACTGTCCCTTGCAAGTGAGGGAGAGCTGCACCAGTCTCCTGTAACAAGGGTAGACTACACGCCGCTCCCACCTCCGTTGCCAGGAAACTACACACCATTCCCACCATCAGGCGCAGAGCAGCTGGAGCTTCCTCTGCCTCCGCCACCTCCACCGGCAGGCGCAGAGCAGCTGGAGCTTCCTCTGCCTCCGCCACCTCCACCAGCAGGCGCTGAGCAGCAGGAGCTTCCTCTGCCTCCGCCACCTCCACCGGCAGGCGCAGAGCAGCAGGAGCTTCCTCTGCCTCCGCCACCTCCACCGGCAGGCGCAGAGCAGCTGGAGCTTCCTCTGTCTCCGCCACCTCCACCGGCAGGCGCAGAGCAGCAGGAGCTGCCTCTGCCTCCGCCACCTCCACCGGCAGGCGCAGAGCAGCAGGAGCTGCCTCTGCCTCCGCCACCTCCACCGGTAGGCGCAGAGCAGCAGGAGCTGCCTCTGCCTCCGCCAACTCCATTGGCAGGCGCAGAGCAGCAGGAGCTGCCTCTGCCTCCTCCACCAGCAGAGGGTGAATGCCTGCTGGGTCCCTGTCCACCAGCAGAGGGTGAATGCCTGCTGGGTCCCTGTCCACCAGCAGAGGGTGAATGCCTGCTGGATCCCTGTCCACCAGCGGAGGTTGAATGCCTGCTGGTATCACTTCCCCCACCAACAGAGGGTGAATGCCTGCTGGTATCACTTCCCCCACCATCACGAGGAGAGGAGCTGGAGCTGTCTCTGCCTCCACCTCCATCAGGGGGAGAGGAGCAGGAGATGCCTCTCCTTGCATCAGAAGGACCAGGACTAGATGCTGGTGGTCCTCAGCAGCCCTTGTATAGGCTGCTGAGGGAAGCACTGGGAAGGACCGCCCGGCCGCAGTGGCCGAGACGAGGGCCAACACCCACACCCCAGCTTGTCCTGACTCCCTGCCTCGCTTCACCCAAGGATGCCTGCCTCGCTTCGCCCAAGGATGCCTGCCTCGCTTCGCTCAAGGATGCCTGCCTCGCTTCGCCCAAGGATGCCTGCCACGCTTCACCCAAGGATGCTTCCGCATCGCCTGGGGTTGCCAGTCACTCCGCATTGCCTGGGGTTGCCCACCGCTCCAGATCGCCTGGGGTTGCCCGCCGCTCCACATCGCCTGGGGTTGCCCGCCGTTCTGCATTGCCGGGGGCTGCCTGCTGCTCCGCATCGCAGTAGGAAGTACTTCGGCCGGAATCCCACCAAGGGGAGCTGCTGGCCACAAAGAAGGGGGAGGAGGTCTGGAGACCATCAACCCCAGCAGTAGTTTCGCTGTTGGAGATAGTGGGGGAGGTCAGAAGACCTACTCCCACTGCAGCAGTTTCGCTGCCAGGACTTCCCTGGCAGGAGTATGCCACCCTGCTGTCAGCATTGCTGCTGACAGCCTTACAACATGTGGGCCCCTTGAAGCCTCTGGTCCTGGCCCAGGACTTTGTGTGGGACTTTTGGGCTTTTAAGGGAGGAGGTGGCCATTGAGGCCATGTGTGTTTTGCACACGGGGGTATATGTGACAAAGTACCCGCCCCTGTGTATATTACACTATGTAACACAATTTTTGTTCCTGGGTAGTAAGTGTTATTTCCTAATTGCTTATGCCTCAAAAGTATAGAAAAAGGCTATTATTCCCCACAAACTTTGCTTTTGTGACCAGGACAGTGATATTTTGAAATTTACCTATCTCCAATGAGAAAACGGGCAAATGTGTGTCTTTTCGTTCACATAGAGTAAGAAAAAAACAACATATGAATCCAAATTAACATGTATTTATACTAAAGTAATACAAAAATGACTACAAAAGATTTAGAAGTGAGTAGTTTTTCGGATTTACGATTATACTGTAAATAATGTATTACTTTAGTATAAATACATGTTAATTTGGATTCATATGTTGTTTTTTTCTTACTCTATGTGAACGAAAAGACACACATTTGCCCGTGGTTTGTTAAATGTTGGTGTATAGTCATTGGTACATGGGATATAAACGGGTCTGTAATACGAGGCAAGGGATTGTACATCACTTCACGTACATTTAAAGTAGTTCAAATGTGAGCACAAGGCTGCACATAATTAATTCACGTGCTGGGATTCAAGTGAATAATTAATTAGTAATTGAATCCCAGCACAACAGTATATATAGAGGCACGTTTTCATATACTCGCGGTAGGGTGTTCGGTGAGTGGAGAACGGGATAGGAGACAGAGGTAGAAATAATAACAAAAGTAATCGTTAGATAGAAGCTCACCGTGTTTGTTTGTCCATTGTTTGTTTTGTGTAGTCCATTTTGTTTGTCTATTTATTTTGGCAAATGTGCCGTGTCCTGTTTTTGTATTGTTCCAACCATTTATTTTCTGTCTGTCTGTTAATTCATTAAATGCTGAGTGAGACCATTCGCTCAGCTCCACCAAACTCCACCTCTGTCTTTGTTTATTTTCCTGTTTCTGGTCTGAAGCCACCTACTCCGGCCGTCTCTGTGACAACGCCTTAACAGTGTGGAGTATGGCGTGTAGATAAGTGGAAAAAAATCCTCATTTAAATGCATGAAACTCTGAGACACTGTGTAGCAGGGGGAGATCTGTGCTGACTCTGCTGGCGTGATCACTGTGCTGCAGGAAGAGGGCGGCAGTCGTCCAACAACCGCCTGTGAGTCATGGCAGTGACACGTGGAGGTGGGAAAGTGGGTGTGTGGACTTTCCCCCTCTCTGAATGGCTGAGAGGCTGGTCTTGGGGAGATTGTTAGCCCTATAAGTTAATGCTCTGTTGTTTCCTCAGGGCTGCCCTTTTAAACGCGCCGAGAGTGCGAAAGCGCTGGTCCAGGACCGAGAACCAGTCGGGAGAGAACGAAACAGAGTGTTTCAGAGTGAGACAGTGAGGGCGGGGAACCATTGGGCAGACCCCGGAATATTATAGCCGAGCAGGCTAGTTAGCCGGCAGCATAGGTCAGTGATCCAGGTCGCACGGGCAGCGGCAACCGGGATATCACTGCAAAGTGCAGCACCTTTTCTTTGTAGTTTTGTTACTGTTTTATTTTCCCTTTTTCTTTTTGCCTTCTATTCTTGAATTATTGTTTGAAGCACCTGCGAGTGAGCTTGCACCCTGAACTGTTTACCATCATTTGGAATTACCGTGGTTCTGTTTACTATAGTTGGTAAGCAGACCACGGACCAACAGCACCCTCAGCGGGCTAAAGAAACAAACAGCCTTGAAATAAAACTGGGCACCTGTGCAGTATTGTCAAGTTCACCTGTCTGTCTCCTGAGTCAGTGAATTACCCACCACCCTTCCACACACTGACATAACATAATGTTAAAAAAGTTCAAGGGGGTGTAGACTTTGTATACTGTATATAATGAATGCAGAGGACGGGGGACGGGGGTAAGCTGACAGAGTCGAAAAATCATATTGTCACATGGTTTGAATGGAAAGAGGAAGGTTGTTTTTTGTTACAAGCTCAAAGTTAGCTCAAAGCCAAGAAGATAAGATTAAATCACTTGTAGCACCTTGAATGATTGAAAGCATTGTAAAACAATAAGTGCAATGGCATTCTAATCTATTTGCTATTCAGCAGTTTCACTTGCTGTATAAACAATATTATTGTATTATTAATTTCCTTGTGTTCTTTTTCCTTTGTAATGTATTGTGGTAAAGTGGTTAATAGTGTGCAGGTGCAGGTGATTAAAAAGCAGACAAACAATGGTAATCCAGGAGAAGCAAACAGTAAATAATAATTCTGGTAAGTAATACAGTGGTGTGTATTACTTACATTTATAATCCCCAAGCTGGTCCCAAAATAGTAGTCCGTTATTGTATCCCCCCATTAAACACAAAACACATACACAAGTCTCTTTAATGTGTGAATTAGTGATCAGGGTACAATAGGGGTTACTGTGAGACAAGTGAAGTGCTGTTCAGGGTTTGTGCTGGTCACTGGCAGCAGATCCAGAACATGCTAGCTGTCTAATTATACAAGTAAGAAATAGACAGTACAAAACAATACACTCACGATTATTTTCACAACAAACACAGGTTCATCCGGGTAACTTTATAATAACCAAAAATTAAGGAATAGATAACATCGCTTTGACCCCTATTTATACCATCATTACCCTTGGTAAATGATTACAGCCGCTCATCCAATCTGTCGCTGCCACATCATTTCCCTTCCGGGTCAATGAGTTAATATACCATAGCTCCACCTCTTTTCTACATGACCAACTTCCTTTTAACCCTTGAAACAAAGTGTCAGGCCAAGTAGTCCAGAGTACTCTGTTCTCATTACTTAGCGCCCTCACAGGTCGGGAAGGAGATTTACCACCAAGAATCATTGTCTTTCTGACACATATATGAAAAGCTTTAGCAAAATGTAACTTTTATTAAGATTTTTTAATTTTAGCATAACTGAACATTCAACATTACACCTTTGTAATATACAAAGTAAAAAGTAAATCCACCAGATTCGTTTTTCTTTTTAACCCCCCTGTATGACCCGTCTGAGACTATGTGTGTGGAACAAAAATACCAGTACAATAATCTCCCAGTCCTGAATTCAATCTCACAATCTTTTGATGTTCATTCTGGTTGCAATTTGGTCAGGAGGAAAAAAAGGCAATTTGGTGTTGTATTTACTGTAAAGCTGGAAAGATTGATACAGATATAGATTGACTGTAATTAGATGGATCTTATGAAAACAAATTTCCATTGAATCTAAAAGGGTTAAGGCTGGAGAGACACTATTTGGAGAGTATCCATGGGTGGTTTATTTGTGACTAAATCATCAAAAAACATTACAATTCACGTGATTCCATTTACCCTAAGCTGCCGTTAAGCAAGGCAGGAACAGTGTCTGTTTGTAGTTATTGTGTTTTTTCGTTTTGTAGGTCAACACGCCAGGTCCTATCACGCAAACGCTGTTGCCTCACAGAAGGTTTCAATCAGGGCAACAGAACTGAAAAAACAAGACATCCTGGTTAAAATTGGTTTCGCGCCCTTACTCTGTGGCTTCGGTTTGTATTAATGAAGGGTTATTTTCATCTTTTGTGAACTAATGGCTAGAGCTGAATGGGAGCCAAGTGTCTCAATCGCCAGCTTTTAAAATGATGTGTGTCAATAGAGTGCTTCACTGAACAAGACCTAGTGAATTAAACGGAGGAAGATGTTCAGGACTGCAACACACAATTGGGTCTATGTTCATTTTCTAAACAGTGGTGGAGCTCAATGCTGCCGCTCCTAAATTATTCCAGCTGGGCTGGTGTCCCCCCTAGGACGGATGTATTTACCTTCGCTTGTTGGAGTGACTGAACGAAACACTCACCCTTGAAGACCGATATAACAACCCTCCCCTCCCATTAATAGAACTATGAGTATAATCATTTGCAAGCACTTTATTTACTTTGACTGTGTTGTCCAAAGTATATGGATAGCAAACATGTTATGATTTCTGAGGTCAAAGTCTTATTCTAGGTAAAAAAAAAGGAGTGTTCAAATTCATAACATTTCTTGGAATAACAATATTACATTATTGTAGAATAAAATTTTAAAACCATCCTAATGTGACACAATCTATTTTTTTTTAAATAATTCTTTATTTTAGCCTGTTTTATTGACCAACTAATCCCACCATGCACAAGTACTGTATACCTCCAGCAGACCCTGTAAGCATGTGGAATGCCGCTGGAGAAGATATCACAGACAAACCACCCTGCTCATTTACCTGTAGGAGGTATAATGGGCTGTCCATTGGCTTGCTATAGGCTTAAACAGGTTTGGATTTCCCAGTACGATGTTGTTGAAATTAATGTATTTATAGCATGCTCTGCAACTGTTGATATATGCACTATTGTGCTGGATTGACATGAATACAAGACAGATTCCAAAATTCACGCTGTAGAGTTGAACGCAAAAAACGATGCAAAAGATGTACACTTTTTGTATAATATAGCATATACCACCTTGTGTTTTGAATACTGATATCCAGAGAAGCCCAGTTATAAAAACTGTATTCAAATAGAGTCTCAGTTCAGTTATACTGTTTATTTATTTGGATTTATTTGTCATTTAAATCATGACATATGTTCATATATTACTTTAGATTATTAAATAGTATGAGAGTGTAGTATTAAATAGCAGTCGTCATTTTAGACTAAAGTAGCATTGCTGCTTTTATTTGGGAATGGAAAAGTCAAGTAGACAGATAAGTTATGTGTAAAAAAATGTATTGTAAAAAAATTACATCTGGCAGCCATACAAACTGATGTTGACGTCTTTAAAATCGAGAAACTTGGAAACATCTGACAGCTTTTCAAGTTTATAAATAATAAACATTGTAAAAAAAAAGAAAACATATGAGTTATCAACATACAGGAAGTCTGCAGAAGCTGCAAAATATCATCCAAATAAAAGAGATTGCATTTAAAGAGTAAGCAATGGAAAAATCTTCTGAAAAAATTCCAAAAAATATAGCCCCCACGTGTTGCTACAACTGTTTAAATAACATGCAGGTCATTTTTCTTTTCATTGTTAACATCCTGACATATTTTTACACTTAGAACTTTAAAGTCTGTTTGAAAGCTCTTTTCAAAATGGCTGCTCTAGTACACTGGGGTTTGAGATCTGTCCTCTAAATCACTGCAGGAGGAGCAATTAAAAAAAATAATAATAAAAAATGTATATATATGAACAACGAGTGCTCTGGCTTTTCTTTTCCATATCACACTATGGATCACTATTGCTGTTACCTGTTTGACAATGTGGGCAATAATCTTTACACTATCAGTGCACTAGAGCAGACATTTTGAAAAGAGCTTTGAAATAGACTTTAAAGTTATAAGTACAAGAAGTGATCAGGATGTTTACAATGTAAAGAAAAATGGCAGGTACATTATTTAAACAGTTGTAGCAATACATCAGCTATATATGTTTGGAATCCCGCTACTTACTCTTTAAACAAAGCAGGCAGCTAGTCCACTGTAGATAAAAATAAATAAATTAAAAAAAAAACACATTTGGCTACATTACATTAAAGTCAGAGCTACACAGATAGTTTATGGCAGTTTTAATGGATTTCAACAAGTTAACATTTTTAAGAATAGAATCCATTAAATACATATAAAAAGGAATGGAGTTTAAAAGGTTCACAAACCTGCAAGGCTGACACTATTCTTTAAAAAAGGATTTCATTGGGTTTCATGTGTGGAAATCCAGTGTTCCCGTTTGGTGAATCTGCTCACTCCCTGGAGCATTCACCAGTCATGTGTGTGTAAGTGTGACAAAGTGGCTGAGTGGATACACGTACAGGTGCGGGAATGAAGCAGGCAGAGATAATTGTAATCTGGTTTTGGAAAGGGTTTTATTTATAATTTCCATATCTGGTGACCAAACAATAATCCCCTGGAAATATACAAAATTGTGGATTGCAGTCCCAAATAATTAACAATAATATCTGTCCCACAATAATACATACACAGTCACCAGTCCTGGGTGTGTGCAGTAGTGCTTGTAGGTGATACAAGTTTATTTCGTGACAGTGCTGAAGTGTTGTTCCGGCTTTGTGCTGGCCCACGACGAGAGCTCCGGAAATGTGTTATCCGTTTGGCAATTTACAAACAAGACAAATTACTAACAGACAAAACAAACAAAACACTTACGATACTGTTATATTCACTGGGGTCTCTCACAGTCCTTCTAACTTCAAACACAAACCAAAGCAAAGGAACAGATTACGATTCTCCATTCCCTTTTATGCTGTCACACATGACCCCTTGGTAAACAAGTGCAACTATCTCTCCAATCGGCGGCTAACACGTCGTTTCCCTTCCAGGTCAATGCATTATTGCAACAGAGTCTCATACCCTCCCTGGCTGGCTGGCTGACTTCCCTTTAACCCTGGGAAAGAACTGTCAGGCCAGCCCAACCAAGGAACTCTGTTCTTGCTACTTAACGCTCTCACAGGTCGATTTACAACCAAGAATCATTGTATTTCTGTCACAGTAAGATACAAATTTCACTATTTTGATAGTGCCTTAAATGAAAGCTATGGCCGAGCGTTACCTTGATACCTTTAAACACAACCGCTTTTAGTACTTTAGCCAATAGAATACTACTTTTCTGCAGCATTGGAATCTGGGTTCGGTTCAGCCCTTGATTGGGAGCAACTCATGATTTTTTGTAATTGTTCGATAGAGACCTAGATTCCTGGAGATGCAAGATGTACTTTGACACTGTTGTTGTCCAGACAGTTTGCCGGAGTGCTATTGCTTTTCTGTCGTGTTCGGCTTTTGTACTAGACTACATATTCGGCTGATTGGACTTTTATTCCTTTTAGTTTCCATCTACAAATATTTATCACATAGCAAAAAGTGCATCAATGCATCAAAACACAGAGATTCCCTGCACATAACAACGGGCAAAATTAATGACTATATTTTTGTAGATTTTTGTATAATATTGTAACGACCCAGAGGGTCTGCTTTGCTACAACGGGACATAATTGTGCGTTTACAGTTCTAGAATGTTCTTTGACCCAGAGCCAAGTTAGTTGCTACTGCAGATGTTAAGTGACTCCAGAAGTGAAAGAATTTCCACCAATCATGAGTTCAGCTTGCAGAAAGGAGGACACCCATTGTAAGGAGAAAAGGGATTGAGAACAAGGGATGGGAGGTGGTGCAAATCATGCATGCTTGGGATTGCTGGGGGCGTGGATTGGATGAGGGTTATGTAAGGGAGTGAGGGTATTGGCGCAAAGGAGATCTTCAAACTAAACTCTCAGTATGACTGCATTTAGTCTGGCATAGCACACGGCCGACAGCGTGTTTTACTTTTGTACTACTCGCCTTAAAGCAGCACACTTTACCTGCCCAGTATAACATATCTGCCTGCAATAAACCATTGAATTCGAGAACATGCAATACCTGTGTGAGCTTGCTTCATTTCCCACCCGTCGCTACAATATTATTAAATATCTGCCCAGTCAACACCCCTGTTTGAATAATGTGAAAGTCAAATTTTCACCACTCATTTCTCGTTTGTAATAACCGTGTGCAAATAATGCCTGAGGGGAAACATTGCCTAAAAGTAGTTTATTAATGATTCAGACAATTGCTTGCATCATTGTTGATGACGAAGGTTCAGATGACGAAGAGTTTGATGGTTTCAGATCAGATGATACAGTCTCTGCAGTCTGATTGATTACGCTTTCCTCTTGTTACACTACAATCCATATTTTGGATCTTTTATTTTTTTTTTTGTATTGAACATTTTAATGTTACAGTGCTACTTTGGATTGGCTATGTTAATTTATTATTTTGTGTTGTGTTTTCAAACTGGACACTCCCATTTCTGATTTACAGACATTATGTATTTTGGATTATGCCCATTTATTTTAGTGTACCGAAAATGTCACAAATTATATATTTTTCAAATGTAGCGACTTCTATTCTAGCGTTTGTGTTTTTTCATGATGTGCTTTTGCACTGCACGCTGTAGCTTTAAAGTTTAATGTTTGTTTTGTGAACATATTTAAAATGACAAAACAGTGGTCATACTGCAGCAACTTTGAATTCAATTTCACCAGTCAACAAATATGTTAACTGCACTTTTTGATTCTTCAGCATGACTGTGTGCTGTGCTCTACCTTGAATTTTAAGCATGCCTAATTGTAACTGTAATATATCTACCTAATTTTAATAATGCCTGTAATTTCAATGACCCCTCCCCCACCACCACCATCATCACCACCATCACCACGATCACCACCATCACCACCACCACTTCCATTTGCCTTAATGATAACTTTATGCCCCCTGAGCATTGACTCAGCAGAATTCTGTATTTTGTTGTCTCAGAACTAAGCCAAAGGGATAGTTAACGAAAGAAAAAAGTATAATTTAAAAGAGATATAAGTTAAACTTAAAATGTTATTATTCCAAGAATCAATGATGAAGACTGTCAAAACACCTTGACTATGCAATATCCAAAACAGAAGTCAGAATTGTCGAATAAGCAGCCATGCGGAATATGAGACTATGATGTCATTAGTTGAAGTCAAAAGAAAAGCGAGCATCGAGCCACAAATTACATTTTTTATTTTTTATTTTTTAAGTAAATTAAAAAAACAACTAAATTGATGTTTATGGATTCCATGTATAGAACTTTTGTTTTTGTAAGTTCATGGGTAATTTGGAGAGTTCCCTCATGCAAGAACTGACTTTTTATGGAGGTTGCCTTACTCAGAGGAATGGCACGTTTGGAAAATCAACCAGAAACTTAGAATGTACTTAAAAATGTACACAGCTTGGATAATTGTAATAAAAAAAAGGTTAATTTTCTCAAACTAATCTTCTTTACAATCAAAAAAACCCTTATCCTACAATGGAAAGTCCTGTGCAATCACAGTTTATTTATGACCACTCTAAAAAGTCTAAACCCATTCCTTTTCTGAGAAGTGATTCATGACCGGAATGTCTACTAACCTAAGAGAGGGACCCCCAGCCTTGGCCAGATGAGTTGGAACTGTGGTTGCACATTAAAAATCAACTAGAGACATCTGTTTCGGCCTGTTTCCGCTATGCCTTTAGGGGCGCACATTTAATGTTATTAGAAGGAAAGCTGTGATTTCATCCAAAAAAAGGGGGAGATGTTGTTCTGGGAGATGGATCCTAAAGTCCCAGGCCAAGCATCTAGCCTGTAAACATAATGTTAGGTAGATAATTAGGAATTCTCCTTCCCTTCCAAGTAAAAAGTCACCTAATTAGTCACCTTTGATCAGATCAGCTGCACTCTAATCAGAACACTTCCATACTGTATTAACAGCCATTGTGAATAAATATTGCTTACTTATTATGTTGCTAGTATCAAATAACCCTTTTACCATTGGGTATCACCACAAGTCTATAAGAGGTTGCTGTAGACTTAAAGATATTTTAATATATCTTAGGATTTGTGTTTGAATGTTTCATTTCTGTGTTAGTACAGGTACATGAGTCTTGCATGTAGCATTCATTAATAGAAATACAAACTCCTAATTGGGCCATGTGCTCAATGGGGTGCTGGAGGGATAATAGTACACATCCCATCAGAAAGATGCTCCTTTTCTGCCCTGCATGGATCTGTTCAGGGTGTTTTATCTACATCAATGACCAAGATCAGGGCATAATTAGGAAGCTTGTAAAATTTGTAGACAACACAAAACTTATGACTAACACTTTCTCAGCCTACCAGGAAATCCGGGTTTAGATTTTAAATAGAACTTGGCAGAAACGTTTTGACAAAATTAACCCTTGCCACTACACAGAAACCAGAAACAGAGAATTAAATTTGAGATAGATTTAAGACCTAGCCACATTGTTGATGCTGAATCTAAATCAAAACCCAATTTGACAAACTTTTGAGATTAACCATCTACTAAGAACAGCACGAGCACTGATGGATTAAGTGGTCACCTCTGGTTCGTACATTTGTTATGGTCTTTTACAACACATAGCATTAAATAAAATTTCATGGAATTTAAAACAATAAAACATACAGATGCTCTCATGTGGGGCTCTTGGTTTTCTTTTAGACTTGTTATATGCTTGTAACGGAACTGATTTCATTAATGTCATTAATGTTGATATTGCAAGTTATTCTTCTGGGTCCCTGTGACAGGGTACTCCCCACCCCTGCATTTATTTATTGTTTTGTTGTATTATTATGACTGAAATGTATTGTTTAGTGTTTAAAAACACGATATCTGTTACTATTGTTTTACAGCATGGATGGGGTTAAAATCTCCCATCCAGTTAAAAGTTGTGTACAACGTGGCCATCTCCCAAATTAATTAAGTAATTACCAATTGGGAGCCACGTATATAGTTTAAAAGTTTAAAATATTTGAGTGCCTGTGGCAGCCCTGCACATATGCGTGGGGAACAGGCAAAGCCCTGCTGTTTAAATATATTGTTTGTTTATTTTGGAATGGGTGATTTAATGAATGGCCGAGGTGTATATTGTATTATCATTTAAAACAAATGTATTGTCTGGTGGATTGTTTAAACGGGGGAAGTTAGTCTGTATGATTTAAATGTATTTTTATGTTTATTTACAACACAGTGTTTTGTGTTTGTTATTGTTGGTTTGATTGTGGTCTGGCAGGGTCGATTGTTAGCAGTTTGTCTCTGCCAGACAGCTACGTGACAATGCGTGGTTGCCAGCGGATTCATTATAAACAGAGTCGTTGTCGACTACGTAAATATTAAAATGTAGAAGGTGGCCATCAATATAAAAGCCTGCATCTCTCTCTGTTCAAGGTGGAGTGTTTTGGAGCAAGGAAGAGGGAAGGAGAACAGAACAGAACAAAACGAAACAAAGCTAAACTAAAAATAAGGATCAGTGAAGGCTACTGCCCAGCCTGACCTAAGGGTTATTTTAGTGTTTTGTGTTAGCGATTTATTTTTCTTTAAACTTTTACTCTGTGAGCATTGTTTTTGTAAAACCTTTTTATTTTATTTTTGTTTCAATAAAAACGGAGCAAGAGTGCGCTTTGCACCCGAGTACCTGAGTTTGTGTATTTCCTGCTTCTGGCCTGACGTCACCATCCTTTCATAGTGCCTAATCAGGCCTAGTCAGAGTCTGATGAACACTGCATTAAGTTTTAGACTGTGAGCACAATCTTTACATTCTAAAGACACCCTCCTTCAAAAGCCGCTAAGAACTATTTATATATATTGTGAATATTTGCCCAGTCACATCAAACCCTATCAATGTTAATAATGTATTTGTAAACAGCTTTAATTATCAATTCAATATATTTTTTTTTATTCCCAGATACTGTTGCTCCAATATTGAGTTATTGTTTTTTTAGTTTTTTTTTAATCAACATTTATTGCCATGCCAGTGGATACCATTTTGTGGCAATTAAGGAGAGGCTGTGCTAATATTTTGGATGTCACGCATCATAAGAACCGTACCACTAACTAAACATGCACTGCACTAGAAAGGATGTTTATAATGTCTTTACTAGACTTCACAATGATATTATAGATGCATTCCAATTTTACTTACTTAATTGTGGCCATCCAGGTTAAGATTCCCTCATAGCAAAAAATTATTTGTTAACGTGCTTTGCTAAAGTTGTGCCAATAGGCTGCCATTACTACAAATTGTATTCGTTATCTACATACTGTTATTAATATGTGCTTTGTTCAGTTGTTACCTCTCCTTACTCAGCAACATGATCATTAGAATAACTAAATGTAATACACGGTAAAACAAAATGTGTCTGTCAAGAGATACACAGTATGATTATAAACTCCAAAATCAATTCATTTTCCAACAAAAGTAATTATTATAAGGCAATTGTTATAATTACTATAAGGAAAGTATTTTCTATTAAAATACTTTCCAATAGTGGGATTTGATGTTACGATTCTAAGGACTGTAAACAAAGATTTTATGGAGCTGAACAGATTTCAGCTTGTTGCTGTCATATCCGTGGTTTTATCAGCAACTGGACATGTATATTTATACTTTTTATTTTTAAAAAATGTACAGTAAAAAATAGATGTAACTGTTTTGAGAAAATTCAGAGAAATTCTAACAATGTATTTTTGACAATTGTAGAAAAGCACCATGCCCTGGTTGACTTTTATTTTTTTTGATACCGAGTTTCATTGGCCCTGTATATTTGTTCTGAATTTGTGCAAAAAGCATTTCTTAACACAAGACTAACAATGAGATTACAGGAGATAAAGAAGTGTACTTCTAAGATGATGATTCTTCAATTTGTCCCTTAAATTTGGCACATACCCCCTCCAGACGTTCCAAGCTTGGAATGTGCATTTATAAAATCTAGAAAAGTATAGTACGATGACAGTTTGATGCATCAAAATTCTTGAGTGTCAAAAATTGTAAACATAAGCCAATGAAAACAATACAAATCAGATATATACAGTAACACATATCTTAGTGAAAAATGGTTTAGACAGTTTGTTAAATATTGATGGAGCACTACATTTGCCTCCTAAATTACATAAAATGTTTGTTTTTTCATGTACTGTGTCTCCTGTTTATATCGGAAAAATCTAGATGTATTTCAATAGACTCACGTGACAGACCCAATTCACTTCAAATTGGCTACCATCTTGAAAATGTTTGAGAATCACTGTTTTAACGGGTAAAACTAAAGCATGTATGAATGTGAAAATGCAATTTTTTTCCCCAAAATGTATATGCTTTTCTTTTTGCAGGATAATTTCCTTGTATGGGAACCTATTAATTGATTATTTCTTTTTAGATACTTGTGGTTAGCCTATTTATGTACCACAGATCAGTAACTAAAATAAAAATCAACATATAAATAACAGAGTATTAAATTCAAAGTAATTTAAGCATGACAAAAAAAAAACTGAAAATGTACTGCACAGCATGACATCTAAAATAAGACATTAAATAAACTAGGCAAAAATGCAGTGTCTAAAGGCAATATGGTTGATGTACAGGGAATTACATGGGAACTACCCACATCAAAATCGCATAGTGTATAGCTACTCATTTGTCTATCTGGTGAATCGCAGTGGTTTGAGCGATCCTTTCATTAAAGATGACATTACTGCACCTTGTAGGAGTTTATTCACTTTGCCAACTGCTGGTTACCTACCTTTAACATAATATTAGAAAGTCATGGACCAGGATGGCAAGCCAATTGGTCTTTTATGTAGAAGGATATAATTTATGCTGCATGAAAAGGTCTACATGAAGGAGAGTATTGTTTGTTCCTAAAAGAGGTCCATTGGAGGCCAACAGCCTGACCCTAAACAAAGCTGTCAGCATCACAAAAAGACACGGAGAGTGAAGTGTTTTCATTGGAAACAAACACACCCTCCACCCTTCAACCAGGATTGAATTGTCTTTCCTCTTTCACAGTAAAGATAATCTACATAATTCAAATAATTGAACTAAATTCATCCCTTCACAATCTGCTCATGTCCGCTCAAAATTAGATGGCTGCGGTCCTCGCTCCATCTACTTACTCCTCCTACACAGTGGCGGGTTAACAATGGCGCAGTGGACATTGTATTGATCTTTTTACAATTTATATGTAAGACTCACAGGTAAAGCAAAGGTTGTGAAAAGCTCATTGATAACAAATATAATAGGCAGATATTACTCAGAGTATGAATTATTACTGGCACTAAGGCAACTGATTCTGCTGCTGCCAGTAGCTGCACAAAACAAATATCTTAATATAACCACCCATTTCACTTTGTCTCAACTTAGTCAATAAAATATAAGTATTTCTCTTTCTTCAGCCTTAATGTTAAACTACTGGCAGCAGTCTTACTTTCAATAGAATTTGTATTGGTAATAGGAAACCCCAAAAAGACTGCTGCCAGTTCATTTTCTACTGGTTCTAACCACTCCAAACATAATAATGTTTTTTGTGTGCAATACAATAATTTGTGTGCAATATAACAGATGTCACAGTGTGACTCCGTGCTAGCCAAAACTTCAAATTAGTGAATAGCACCTTGCTAGTAAGTATGTGGACACTATACAAAATAATTAAAGTAAGTCATAACACAGTCATATATGTTCCATTGTCAGTTGAAAAAGTCAGTTGAAAATCTTCAGTTAAGTTAAAGTCAGATCACAGTCACAATTGCTTCAAATCATAAACCTAAATTCAACATTCAATATGATATACTGTAGCAAATATTCAGCAAATATTTTTCAGGAGTTTCAGTGGTATGCCTTACCAACACTGGTGCAATACATATTATTTATACAAACACTTTAGCATTGGAGCATGCTATGAATTTCAATTTAGAAATAAATGAAGTGTTTACTTGGTGTTACTGCTGCGATAGCAAAATGGTCCTTTCAACTTATTAAAAAAAAAATCAGGAATGCATGGTTTTGTCTGCTGTTTACTGGTCTCTACTATAAGTCTATGGTTTGTCTATTTTTTATATATTAGCTTGTGCATTGTCATATTACTGTGATAGTCCTCATAGGAGAACTGTAAAATTATGTATCTGAGCCTCGCAGTGTTGTATTTATCCTACCACCACCATCACCAATTTACCAAAAAGAGCTTAAACAAACAAATCCAATACCTGAAAGTTTTAACCTTATTTATGGGTTTGCATTGGGATTCACATCGTTAACGTTAGAGACTGAAAGAATGCCAACTAACAATGTAATTGTGGGCTTGTACATACTAGGCACATTTAGTTACACCATAATAGAACCATTTGTAAAGTGTGATGCCAGTAAGCTGTGTCAGAAACATTTACAGGAAAAGGGAAGGCACTGGCAGCAAAGCAAAAGAGTGTAAAATGCTTGTTAATGTGCCCATGGAAATGCGGTTAAGCCATTTCAACACAGTAATTCTGATTTAAACAGCAGACTCACATGGATTTGTACAGTGTAGAGTTGAAGTTAAGCGTTATTATTATTATTATTATTATTATTATTATTATTATTATTATTATTATTATTATTATTATTATTATTTCTCTGTGAAATATATTTGAGTTTGTTTTATGTAAAAATTTTGTTACACGATGTTCAGTTAATGCACTGTTTAATGGGAGTGGTTTAGTAGTAATGTAGAATAGTAGGGGCATTGAAATAGTGTGTGTTTGTAAAAAAGTATATTGGCCATTTTGGACCCGTTTTTAACCAAATCTGAATCCTGCAAACCAGAAAGTGAAGTATGAAGTGATATAATCCCATCTATTTTTACACATTACTTTTTTTTTTTGTTTGTGTGTTTTTTTTTTTTTTTGGGGGGGGGGGGGGGGGGTACACGGTGAAGAGGTTGTGGTACATCTATAATGAATACAAGTCTTTACCTCATTTTTATATGTAGCTCAGAATGATGGGAAAATATTTATTTTTCTAATAAAGTACATTTTGTATTAACAAAAAAGGACATCCAAGTATAATCAAGTCTAAATTGATTTTTTATTTGCTACTGTAAACACTCAGACAGTCACCATATAAATGGCCAGCTGCAGTGAACAAATGTTTATTTGCAAAAAAAAAAAAAAAAACATTTGAAACATTAGAGAACCCACCTCCCTTTTAAAGCAGAAACAAACAACACATTGTGCTTGCAAAGATTATCAGGAATACAAACAATCATATCCCTGGAAGGAAAATATATTTTTGGCTGCAGATTCACATGTCAGATAATGAGCTGCAACATAAGCAGTGATAACAAAAACATGTTTATTTTATTTTATTTTCTAGTCGCCTCATTCCTTTCCGTTTTCTTTGTGGAAACTAGTTCATAGACTAGTTTATAGGCTTGTCTATGTTACACTGTAACATAATGGCCGCAAATTAAGAATTCATTCCAACCGAATACCTCAGGAACACAACCTGAATATCTTATGCGCTTCCTTTGAGTTATGAAGTAAACCATTTTGAATTCAGTCCTGTTAACTCATACCTCTATTCATTCAATTTTCCTTAGTAACACATGATGTTGATCACATGTGTAAGGCTGCATTCTTCATGAACTAACACTTCATAATCCCCTCATGGGTGAGTAATAAACAGTTCTTAAATCGTTAAGGCTGGATTCAAAATGAATTAGTGTGATGGACTTTGCTTGGTAACCCCAGCAAGACTGAACATATACACACGCCTGTTAATTAATTCATTAGCATTGAGGCAGGTGCTGGCAATTGCAGGCTGCCAATTTAGACTTTAAAAGAGAACCTGCATTGTGTTAACAGTGTGCCTGGACTGGGGGTAGCTTTGTTTGAGAACCAGGGGGCAGTAGTCTGTGAGGGGACTGACTTGGAGTTGTGAGCGAAGGGAAGTGCTGTCTTTTAAAACAGCAATACTATTATTTTCTATACTGTATGACCTGGGTGTATTACTGGTCTTAATTACACCTTGTAAACTTGGAATTACACTATATTACTGAACCTGCGTGTGGATCGGTAAGGGGCAGACACAACGCTTCAACCTTTGGTCGGGGTTTATTTTTGTATTGTTAATTTCACTAGTTATTGTAAGTTACCACTTTAATTGAATATTTAGGACTATGATTGGTGGTTTATTAAGTTATTGTCTTTACACTGGTGCAGGTTTGCAGTTGGTGTGTCTGCTCCCTTCTCTTATCCACCACACGGGGGGTGATATTGACTTAAATCGACTATTTAATTTGCCTGTGTGGTTTTTAGATCGCTATTTGTCTGTTTTAACTAATTGTGTATTAATAAACTATTTGATGCCATTGTTGTCTTTGTGCTGTGACTTTTACACATTCTCTCCTCCTTTTATAATAAACTAAAACTGATTTGATTCAGGACCCTAGGTGTTGGCAGTGTAATGCTATCAATTGTATTTATCCAGTAGCTGGTAAACAGAAGGTTTATTACATTTCTTAATAACTTTGAGGAAGTGCATAAGATATTCAGGTGTTCATTAAATAATCTAATGCAGTGTGTGTGTGCATATATATGTATACATACACAACCTTGGCTATGCAATCTATAGTTTAAAGAGTAATAGAACCTCTAATATGAATTCAAAGAGGTATATAATATAAAATAACATGTGGTTCCCTGATACAAGCCACGGCCAGTGACAGAGATAACGTTGAATAGTTATGCTTGTCTGGGCAGGCTCATTTATTTTAACAGTAATAAAAACAGGTTTTGAAAGAACACCAAGAACAACATGGCTGAAAATGGCATGCACAAATCTTGAGTCCTCTCTAGTGAAGTTTCTTTAGCACTAGAAAACAAAAGCAAGAGTGACCACAGGCAGACCAACCACCGACACAAACCGAGGACAAAGTTTACCAGGTGAACTCTCCTTTGATCACTCTACTCACCAAGCCCCAGACCAGACCCAGCCATGCATACCACCCAGTAAAATAAATAGTGCTCAAAATACTAAACAAAACCGTGCCCAGTGCTCTCAACCAATATATTTAGTGCAGCAGCCCAGCCTACCAAGCTCCTCCTAAGACACTAACCTCAAAACACTAATATTTTAATACACTAAAGGAGAACTCAGCATAAACTGATTGAGATCTTTAAATAATGCACGACACAAGTAAAACAGTGATAAAACCCAGATAAAAGCAGTAGGCAAGCAAGCAGTCATTGGCTGACATCCTACAATGATAAAAACACAAAGTCAGCACAACCAATGATAAAAATCAGCCATGTGTTTATAGACTCATTAAGAGGACTAAAAACAATTACCTGTACATAAAATACGCTGGAAGTCGCCCTACAAAAACACCTGATAAAATAGTACTGATCACAAGAAAGAGCAACCAGCTTCACCACCTGTTCCCTGTTATCCCCACCTGTTACATATAGTTTGCACATCCTTTACTTAAATGTCCATTCTGTTGTCTCTACGTACTTATGTTCTGTACCTAGCAGCAACAGAGTTGAAAGGTCACAGTTGCACATGATTTCACTGGGATCAGGAAGAACTGGCACATTGTAAAAAAAAAAAAGAAGACCAATCAGAGACAGAGAAAAACCAAACAAATCAATATAAGGACAGAACTCCCCTAAAAGTTGACTACAGTAACATGTTTTTACTATAGATCTACCATGGTAAACCATGTTTTTTTACAATGCTTTACCACACTGTGATTTACTCTGATTTTATTATGGTGTACAATAATACACTTATAATGTAATTCAAATAAGAAATACTTGTAGACAAAAAGTTTGTCTAAGAATAGTACTAGTTTCTATTAGTAATACAAAAAAAAACAAACATTTACAGTCTCTGCCGCTTTATTGGAATGCCTCGGGAGAAAAATTTCCTGAATATGCGGCTGTCCCAAATAAACGAGAGGCATTTAACTCACACTTATGTTCATAATTTACCACATCCACAAGAGAAGTATTCTTACTGTTTTTTTTATTTCTAAATGAAAAGAAAAAGAATAAAACCACGTCACCTTATGAATACATGTTAAATGCATAATTTGAAATACAAGTCAATTGTTGTTTTTTTTTTTTTTTTTTTAATTCTTAAACAAAATTAATCATTGTTTTTTATTATTATTAAATGAAATGAAAAGGAATGAAATCCCACTTCATCACAAGGTAAGACGTCTGCGATGTTGACACAGCAAATTTCTTTGCCAGCGCAGCCTGAGTTCAACGTGGTTTACACTATTTACAAAAATCAAAGCGTAACCACGTAATTGCTGCACTGTGCTACGTGAACCTGTCTGGCTCTGAAAAGCAATCTCCGTTCATCATTTGAAAATACTTTATTCCAATTAAACCACCTAAACAACATTGAGAACCGTGGCCTCCCAGAGTTCTGTCCCATTAAAGTAGAAATTCCAATTATCAGTGTCCCGACTAAGTGGCTCCAACTACATAAAAATATATAAAAATAAAATAGACACATTATAATTATTTTTTATTTACCTGCTGTGAAAAGGTGGCCAAATAGTGGAACTAAACTTGCATCATATTTTTATATGATAGCAATATGTCATAACCCACTGCCTTATGTATGCATCTTGGCACGTTCTTTAGAAGTTAGAAGTTAGAAGCTGAGACCATTAACTCATTAATTAACGTTGGGGCCCCTGTTTTGATAACTGTCTGGGAACTACTGATTCTGCAGCATTGTTAAGTAGGATGATGCACACCCCTGTATATAAAGACGTACTAAACATTAAAACACAACATTGGTTCATTTAACCTTATTTCATACCAAATGCCCTATTGCAGTATATCAGTGTAAAAATACATGCACTAATTCTGATGGAGGAGATGCCAGCTTTGTTGGCCCGAAAGAATTTCAAAGGATATTGTGTCGTATAGATCAAAAATTAAATCGCATTTAAAAACCTATGCAGAAATATAGACTAAACACAATCTGGCAACTATAAAGACTCTGTTGTGGGTGTTAAAACTATTTGACGCCACGCATGGCCAGCAATCTGTAGCAGAAATGTTAACTCAATTTGTCAGTGTTATCTTCATGTCAACAGTTTGGTTTAAATATTTATAATAACCTAGTGGTCTGTGAGCTAGCAAATGTAGAATGAATTGGAGAATGTTAACAAGATGGATAAACTCACTCAGTGCTTTAGAGAGGTTTGGAGTGATTTGGATGAATCCCTCTTCCCCCTCCTGAGCAGGTTCTAAAACCATAGGGAAACTTGTAAAGCAAGGACCACTGCAATGTAACACGTATGGGGCTGTTTTGTTTTTAACATTTTATCTCAGAAAACAGAAAACATATCCTTATTTTGAAAATTGGTTTTGTAATAGTAGTAATAGTAGACATGTAATATTTTAAATGTAATAATTAATAATATTTGAAAAAGCATTTCTATATCTATTTAGGGACATAATATAGATATGTATTATGTCAGTATTCTTTTTTTTTTCTTTCAGTTAGATCCCAGGGACCAACAAGGAAGTTCTCACTCCAGTGAGGAGGAACAGTAGTTACTGCATGTAAGTTGAAGATTTTTCATGAAGTGTGTGTTTAACATACCAATTGCCCCTTTTTTACCCTGCTTGTCAACATTACAGTACGATAGTGACTTCATTCAGAATTGAGGTGACACAGCCAGAGTCGAAAGACAGCACAAAGTTTTATCTCCATTATATCCATTTTATTTAAGTGTAAAAAAAAAAACGCATATTAAAACTCAGCAAAGTATAGGTAACCCTGTAAAGCACAAATATGTTCATGCATTATGAAAACATTGTAAAATCTGGTAAATGTTACTGTGCAAATAAACTATGGTAAAAATGTTAGGTAACTTTCAGCTACCCAAAGAATAACCATGGCTCTGGTGACTTAAGATTAGTATATTGGATTTAGTTAAATGCACCAACTTTGGTTATATGAATGGCATAAATGTCTTTAATTTGACTATTTTTATGTTCAAAAGAAAAAAGAAAAAAGAAACCCTCTTAGAGCCCTTTTCAGAAGACAAACGTGCCTCAATTGCTGTGAATAAATAAGTATTGTGCTACGTAACTGTACAGAAGGATGTTGTTTCACCTCTACTGTACAAACACTACAAATAAAAAAGTTTGAGTACAACTAGCTGCCTAATACAGCATCGAGCTGTCAGAGTTCATGCAGCCTTTTGTTAGTTCTTAATTATCTAGCATGTACAGAAATTAAAAATTTTGCAGTGGCTATTTTTGTAGATTTCTATACCCATTCCTCTATAAACTAAATATACAATTACTGTAAGTGGAGCAGAATACCAAAAGAGAAACAAAAGTATATTGAAGGCTGAAAGGTACTTTACAGTGGAAAAGGCTATATAGCCAATAAGCAGCCCTAGTTTACAGCATCTACTGATGCAGTTCACTGAGTTGTATGCATATTTTTATCAGAGAAATTTCTCATAAACCAAATTTTTAAAAAGACACAACAGTATGAGTATGTCATGTAGAATCATGAGAATAAGACAGTGAAAAATCAGAAGTAGCAAAGACACAACAGCTAATAACAGATATCAGGCCTGAAGAGCATGGGAAGCAAAGGAGAACAAGTGGGTTTTCATATAAAGATAAAAAAACAAAACACAAAGCAAACATGTGTACTGTAGACCCATCTGCCTTGCAGGAGCCCTCTAGCTTTATGACAAGCCACATCTTTTGTAGTTCCACACAGCTCAGCCCTAAGCAGTTCCCACTCTGTAGTTGATATTATTTGAGTATTAATTCAGATACAATGCACTCCCAGGTGTAGATTTCTATGGGAGCTATTTGGGAGTTTGTTTGTTTGCTTGTTCAGTCTTTCAAATACTTTTCAGCACAAAAATGAATAAATATCTTTTCTGTCTGTTCTCTAATTTGCCTTAAGAAAATAGCATTTAAACCACTGTGGCAAATAGTTAAAAAGAGACCATGACCATACAACACAAGCAATAAAAGAATGAGCTAGGAAATTGGTTATTTGGCATAAACAAGGTGTGCTGTGTTGGTGGTCTTATTCTGCAGTTACACATCATTGTAAATCACAATAGATTTGAGTGTGGCATTTTAAAAACTCCAGTAATATTCCCCATTATGAGTCTAATGCAGTTGTCCTCAAAGTTGTGCCCGTGAAGCCAGACCATTGTGCCCGCGGCAGCTTTTTTTAAATTAGGGGTCGTGAACACATTTCTGGCGGGTCGTAGCGTGAGAAAATAAAGAAAGCTTTAAACACGTTTTCCAGCAAAAGCGCCACAGCAGTCTGTTGACAGCACTGCTCGCTTATGCTGTGCTTGTACATACGCGACTGTGACAGGACTGAAAGGAGTCCCTGTCGTAATTTGCCCTCCCAACCACCGGCAGTGCTGTGTAGGGTTGACCGTGATTGGATCAGGAGGCTGAACTCTGACCATGCAGGAAGTTCCGGGTCAGGCAGCCATCTTGGCCCAAGGTAGAACCATGCGGCCGTCGGGTCCCATCATTGCAATCAGCTGTGCTGTTCTCGTTGATTGGCTGACGTGTTGGATTACCGGAGTGAGGAACCTAGGACTGGCCACTAATCTGTGAAAGGGAGCTAAGAAGCGATGAGAGGAAACCCACCGCAGTACCACAAAGAAACCCAGTGCTTCCTTTGCTGTTATTTATTTTATAACCGTGACATTTTTTGTTTACTCTTTTTATTTCAAACCTGAGTTTACCATTGCTGGTATTCCAGGTGGTTTTCTTGTTTATTTTTTGCAATACTGGACTGTTCTATTTTTATTATTTTTGTAAAATAAAACCCTGCCCTGATACCATTGATGGTACAGGGCTCTAAGGACTAAACTCCATTTCCAGCTCCTGTGTGCTATCATTTCTGGTCCTTCCCAAAAGCTCCACCCACTACCCTCCCACAGCGACATTTATTTATTTATTTATTTTTGAATGGCTTTTGCGATACGATCAACCAATTGAATATCTGCATTGTCTCTGCGGTAGCCCAATCATAAGTTAGCTGGATGGGGCATAAACTGTGTCTATTTCAGGTGCAGGTAAACTGTAAATTTAACCAATAGGAGATCAAATCAAATATCTGCCAAGTTTTACGCAGCTGTCCAATCATAAGCAAGCAGAGGCCATCTGCGGTATTCTGCATGGCATAAGCTGATCCCTGGAGCCAGCATTACACTTCAGCAATCAACACCAGACAGAAGGATATCTACATCATGAGATGGAAAGCAACGCAAATGGATGGAGATGCAGATGGATCACATTAGTTTACTGTAAAGCTACGTCTTAGTTAGTGCTTATCTTGGCGAGAGCAGAGTTCAAATCAGCATGAAGTTAACATCTACTCTCATGTAATGGAAATCATGAAGATCTGGATACATTCAGTGACTGCTGTGAATAGTACAGCTGGCAACAAGGGAAAGACCTTGTGACAACATGAAGAGACTGCTGACAGGAGGAAAGAGATCCCATTGGAGCTGGCAAGGTTTAGCTACCCTGATCGGCAGTATCCAGCTCTATGTTTTCAAATGTAAACAGGATGCTTGAGACACCCTCCCAAGGCGTCTAAGAAATTAAAGAGAAAAATACCCTTAGAGTCTGCGAGAGCGGGGACGGAAGGTGACTCAACGTTGGATAACGCGGTTAATGACTTAGGAACGGAAACGGATATTAGAATGGAGAGTACTTCACAAAAGACTAGCTCAAGATCTGCAGTTAGCAAAGACATGGACCTCCAGGTTTGTGTCTGCGGCTGGAGCAAGGTGACAATGGTCAGGTGTTTGAAGATTCATCAAGGGAGAATGAAAGGCTTGAGGGAGAAGGGACAAGGGCCTCACATTGATCAGTACTTTTTACGAAGTCAGTCAAGTCAGTCAAATGAAATCCTGTGACAGGAAGCAAACTACAGCTCGCAGGATATCGGCACCCCTGTCATAGACGTGAGGAGGACTTGTGTGGATACAACTAGTGATGAACTTAATGATCCTTGCGAACCCGGTCAGATGAACCAGCATAAGAGAGAAAAGAACCTCAACGGGCACAAGCCTGGAGTTAAATGGCCAAGAGCCTGTGAGAAAACTGTGTGGGACACAGTAAACACGGATCTCTGTTTTACTTTGGAAAGGTTAAGTGGAATAGTTGAAAAGAAGCTGGATAAATTTGGAGACATCGTCTACACATATGGAAGCGAGAGATTTGGAGTTGAAAAAGGAAAGAACGTACAAACTATTCCTGGAAAGTCTAGATGGCAGCAGGAGATTGAACGCTGAGGTTAGAGAAAAGAGACAGCTGAGGAAGCAATGGAGAAGAGCACAACAAAGTCAGAAGGAGGAACTCCATCTGATACAAAGGATCACAAAAGATAAGCTTGCAACATTGCGCAGAGCTGAGCGCCTATGGAAACGCTACAAAAAGAAAGAGCGTGCAAGAATTAATTTTTATAAAGATTAATTCAAATTTGTGAAGAAGCTATTCAACAGTGAGAAAAATGGCACACAAAAAAAATCTAAGTTTGAGCTGGAGAGATATTTGGAGGAAACACATACAGATTCAAAAAGGCAGGAGCCTATGTCAATTCCTTCAGACATCCCATCTATCAATCCACCCGAATACTAAATGGAGGACTGTGCAAGAAGTAGAGCAAGCTGTGAAAAAAGCAAGGGCATCATCATTTCCAGGGCCTAATGGAGTTTCATACAGAGTGTACAAGAGTGCTTCTGGAGTTCTACAAATCCTGCGGAAATTGATGAAAGAAGCATGGGAAAAACAGGTTGTATCAAGAGCATGGCGCCGAGCAGGTGGAGTCTTTATACCAAAAGAAAAAGATTCTACAAGCATCGGTCAGTTTTGTTCTATTTCCCTAATAAATGTAGAAGGCAAGATTTTCTTCAACATTATTGCTCAGAGATTGTCAACCTACCTATTAAAGAACTGTTTCATTGACATGTTAGTGCAAAAAGCAGGCATTCCAGGTTTCCCAGGATGCTTAGAACACATCAGCGTAATCTGGCAACAAATTCAATCAGCAAAAAAGGAGAGGAAGGAGCTCCATGTGACATTCCTGGATTTGGCTAATGCATATGTTTCAGTGCCACATGAACTTCTTTGGGCAGCATTTGATTTTTTTAGTGTACCGATGACAATAACAAATTTAGTGAAAGCCTACTTTGGAGATTTGCAACTTCAGAATTCGGCACTACATGGCAATGCCTAGAAGTTGGAATAATGGCAGGATGTGCCATTTCTCCACTGGTTTTTACCATGCAATGGAAGGAATTATAAGGGCATCAAAATGGGTAGTGGAAGGAAAGTGCTTGGCTTCTGGAATGTGACTACCACTAATTCAAGCATACATGGATGACATAACAACAATGACTACAACAGTAGCCTGCACTAATCGGTTATTGGGCATAACATTGAATGGGCACGAATGCAATTCAAGCCCACTAAATCAAGGAGCATCTCTATAATTAAAGGTAAAGTAGTAGATAAAAGGTTCTACATTAACGGTGAGGCAATACCAACAGTGTCCGAGAAGCCAGTGAAAAGTCTAGGGAGATGGTACGACGGGGATCTAAAGAACATAGTTCATGTGGGAGAAGTTAGACAACAAGCAGTGGAAGGGTTGAAGAGCATAGATAGCAGCACTTTACCGGGCAAACTGAAAATCTGGTGCTTTCAGTTTAGTCTACTGCCAAGACTGCTGTGGCCACTGACTGTGTACAAGGTTTCCTTGACAACAGTTGAGAAGCTGGAAGCTTTATTCAGTTCATACGTCAGGAAATGGTTGGGAGTTCCATGCTGCCTCAGCAGAGTGGGACTTTATGGTAAAGGAATACTGCAGCTACCAATCTCTGCTCTAACCGAGGGGTTTAAGTGCACCAAAGTCCGACTGGAAATGACATTAGTATATTCACGTAACAAATGTGTAAGGGAGGCAGCACCTGTGTTAAAAACTGAAAGAAAATGGGTGGCAAAGAAAACTGTGGAAGAAGCTAAGGCTGCCCTTCGAATCCGAGATATTATGGGGAAGGTCAGCACGGAACGAGGTGCAAAAGGAGGAGGAGAGGATCAGGTGTGTAAAGGCCATTTCCCAGGCCAAGCAGGGAGAATGGATGAGATGGGAGAGTGTGGAACAATGCAAGATCGGCTGGTAAGACCTATGGACAATGGAACAGAGCAGGACATTTTCCTCATCAGATCAACATATAATGTTCTCCCATCACCACAGACTTTAAACCTCTGGGAGGGTGAGGATCCCTCATGTCCTTTGTGTTCATCACCTGCAAAATTAAGGCACATTTTGACAGGATGTAAGGTGGGTCTTAGCCAAGGACGGTTTACTTGGCGTCATGACCAGGTGCTGCGATGTTTGGTCTTAGCTTTGGAAGATAAGTGTAACCTGGCCAATAAGTTGTCACCAGTTCCATCAAAGCATTACACACAAAAGACAATATTCCTCTATCCAGGAGAGCAACCACCAAGAAAAGATGTTAAAACCAAGCCTCGTCCAGGACAACTAGAAGCTGCTAGATTGGAAGATGCTGGCAGATGTTGGTCAACGGTTTATTTTTCCACTTCAGATTGCCACCACTAACCTTCGACCCGACATTACCTTGTGGTCTGGGTCAGCACACCTTGTTTATCTGGTAGAGCTAACAGTGCAATGGGAGGATGCTGTGAATGAGGCGTATGAGAGGAAGAAACTTCGGTATGATCAACTAGCTGCTAAAGCGGAACAGCGAGGATGGAGAGTCCGAGTTTACCAGTGGAGGTGGGTTGTCGAGGATTTGTGGCACACTCTACAACCTGGTTTCTCAGAGATGTCGGGTTCAGTGGCCAAGAGTTGCGTCACACAGTGAAGAACTTATCTGAAGCAGCAGAAAGGAGCAGTAACTGGCTGTGGTTGAGACGGAAAGATTCTGGATGGGGATCTCAAGCACAATAGAAAGAAAGCAACGCTGATCTACGGGTAAGTAAGGTGGGCTGAGCTGAGTGGAGGATGGAGGGGGGTGATGCTGGGACGCCAGAATCACTCTTGAGCCCTCTTGAGGTGTTGTGGGCTAGTCGACGAAACACCGAGGATGGAAGGTGCCCACTTGAAGACCCCAGAGATGTACCCTACTTAGATCAATCCAGACGGTTGTCATGCTGATGCGCTGGGGAGACCGCAGTGGGTTGATCCCCAGAGCCAGCATCACAGCCGTTGTGTGTGCTGATGCGCTGGGGAGGCAAAATGAGCTGATCCCTGGAGCCAGCATTACACTTCAGCAATCAACACCAGACAGAAGGATATCTACATCATCAGATGGAAAGCAACGCACATTAGTTTACTGCAAAGCTACGTCTTAGGGTGCTTATCTTGGCGAGAGCCGAGTTCAAATCAGCATTAAGTTTAACATCTTCTCTCATGTAATGGAAATCATGAAAATTGAAGGCGAGTGAGTAGCCAATGGGAAAGTGAAAGATCTGACAGCTGTGTTAATATGCCAGATAAGCACTGAATTTCACCAACTGTTAATTAGAAAAATAATACATTTCAGTATTTAGAATTTAATTTTCTCTATATTTTTTTTTTAATTTCACCAGACAAGGGAACAACCATAGTATATAATTGAATAACTGAATGTACTGGAGATGAGCAGTCTTTAAAACAGAGTAGTGTTGACAAATTCGCCAAATTGAAACAAAGTGAGATGCTGTCTATCCTTGTTTATTTGAGTTTATTCATGGTTATCTGTGTAAACATGCTATTCAAAAATATTTGCAATACACACAATTACTACATGAGACTTGGCTTTATCACAGTGAGTCAAGAATAGCCCCACTAAAACACACATAAAAAACACAAGAACCTATGCAATAGTTAGCATGCCCACAAACAGCCAAGTAATCAGTTTATACCCATGCCCAAATTACTTTGGGTACCACTGGTCTAAAGCATGGTCAGATATCAACATTCAATCCATTTCAACTCATTCAAACAGTGTTTTTACCAGGTAGAATTATCGCTAGTTGTCACTTAAATATTGTTTGAATTATGTAAGAAAATACCAACTGAAAATACCTTCTTTGAACACACTGCTTAGCTGGAACAAGGTTCTGAGTTACAAGTCTTTTGCGGTAATAAAACAAATAATTCTCTTGCAGGGCAATGAAATGCTACATTTATTTTGCAATAAATTCTGCATAAGGGCATGCATTAAAAGAAAGAACTGTAATGTACTTTTAATGTAAGGCTTCAACATCCATTATATTCAATACTTTTGGATTTATCTAGTAGGTTCACCCGTTTGACAAGGTTTTGAAAAAAAAAAAAGCTTTTTAGCGAATGTTACTACAGATCTTTACTGTCTGCTGCCAGGCCACTATTTATTCTCCATTAGGTCCCCTGCCAATGTTGGAGGAATGGTCTTGTAGCTCATGTGCTAGAATAAACAAAAACCAGTAAAGAGTCTGTGAGGGTTGGTGTTGTAAAAACACTGTGTCCTAGTTTTTCAGACTACAAATCTGGCCACTGATAGCCCTTATTCAAGACTAAAATCTTGGTTGTGTTGTGAAATATGTGAATAAATGTTGATTAAGGAATATTATGAAATCAGAGTGGAATGTGCATGAAAGGATGTTTATACTACATGTGAATTCAATATTTAGTCAATAGAAAATCAAGTGCTTGTCCATCTACGTATAACCCTACAAATCACTTCCTGTAAAGTGTTTCCAAGATGTGAGGCTCAGATTTGAAACTGAGATGCGGTTGATAAGTAACACTGTGTTGAGGTCTTCCAGCTATATAGTGTCCCTGCTGCACCCTGGGCATATTTCACTGATCTCATTGAACACTTCAAGAGGATGCCAGGGAATGTAGCTTCAGCATCCTAGTGTCACGGAAGGTAGTATTATACCCACATAAATAAAGAGATTATTCTAAGACCTTCCATCATCCTAAGAGGCTACAGCGATGAGGGTTATACAAACATCTATAATTGTCAACTTGTCGTGACTAACTCAGTAATGAGAAAAATGCAATATAGATTAAAAAAAAAAAAAAAAAAAAGATTTGCATAGCTTATTCATTGACCCATCCTCATAATACACATACTACTATTAAACCACTTTCAAAAAGCAAAAGGGTTTTTATTTTCATAAAAAGAGGGTTCGGATTCCTATCTGATAAAACAGTGTTTCAGGTAACCTTGAAATTCTTGCTATTATATAACAAACAAGCCCACAGGAGGACTGAAGTTTTTTTTTTTTTCTCTCTTTACATAAAGAGAATCATGTTTTGGTTTTTTTGGGGGGGTGGGGGTGGAATCCTATCTGTTCTTTATGGTGTCAGTCAAGCTTTGTGCTTTCTGTTGACAATTCTATTAGACACTCTGCTATTAGTCCTATGATACCTGACACCTATTGATGTGATCCTCAGGCTTTGTTCCCAATCCTATTCACTTTACCACATGAATCTGTAGGAGCAAGGTGGATTTGTGACGTATCAGCTATCTGCAGCCTTTCAGACATGACATTAGAAACCTCTCTTACAAGAGGTGCTCATTTTTATTTTCCTGTTTGAATTTTTCTTAAACATAACGATCCCTAATATCCGTTTAGAAAAAAAAAAAAAACAGCAGTATGTATTAGAATCAAACTACGGGAGTAGTTACTGAAATAAAACACAAATTTGAACAGATTTCACTCCATAGCATTTAGGGTCTTGCTACAATGGTTTATTTTCCTTTTTTTTAATATATTTACTAGTTTAAAAAATATATTTTTCAGTTACATCTGTAAAAAATAATAAACATCACAAAAAGTGTAATATCACAATAACACATAGGGGCACACTAAGCAGCAAGTGCAAGGAGAAAGGGACATTTTATGAAAGGAATAAATATATAGAGAGAAAAATAAATAAATTACAATGATACTGAATTTCCCGCACCTTAGACATTTATAAAAATAAAAAAAAACATAATTAAGAAAAAAATAGACTTGACTGATCTCCTAAATAAATATTCTGACCCCAAAAAATAAATACGTACATTTTGCTGACAAAAATAAAATATGAATGCTATACATTTTATTTTTATATTAACTTATTTATGAAACAATGTATAGCCCACTGGACCAAGCTAATTAAACTATACATGCCCCCACTGCTTTAGATTGAACCAGATCATGTTTTTGCAGTGTACACAATAGACAACCTGGAGCCCTGATCTGTGTGGTAATATAGCCAACAAATAGCCTTTTTAAATACATACAGCACATCGACAAAGCCAGCGCTCACTGAAATCAGCATCACATGTTCCTTCGAGCTCATAAAAAGGCTGTTCCTCAGTGTTATGAAATGGCCTGTTTGTGTGATGCTTTGTTTTATAAAAATACAGACTAGTTTGATTTCCAGCTGATCACTACAAAGTAAAACATGATGAAAGGGACACAAAAAAGGAAAGACAGATGTGTTGTTAAATTAATTGAAAGGCGGGATCTGCCCAGATGTGCAACCATGTGAGGCAAAGGCTATATTTCAAAGTGGAGCAAAAATAGAGGTGCACATCTAAAACTGTAGGACAGAGAGTCTACCTGGGTTCAAAACCCCATGAAAGAAATTGTTCAGTCAAAAGACAAAAATTTATTTTTACTCATTCTGAAATGTATAATTCACTTTTGCCTAATTTAAGGGGGGGGGGGGGGGGGGGGGGGGGGGGGGGGGCGTGAATTCAGGCACTTATTAGGATCATTATAATTCTGTGAAATAAATGTGTGGTGTTCTACATCCAGAAATGTGTGCAAATACACTTTTATAAAATAAACTTTGTCAGAATCCCTATAAGTACACTTTAGAAGCTGTTTTAACACTGAACAAAAAGTGTGTTGCTATCCATCTAACTATGACTAGCATACCACAGCAGATTACATAGAATCCAGTCCCAATGTAGGATATTTTAGAGAGATTTCTTGCTGGATTTGTACAAGTTTCCATATAATGCTAGCTGTTTCTTTGGCCTTTTTCTTTATCTAACAGAAATTCTTCTGAACTGTCAAGATGACAAATCAGCCTTTCCTGATGTCCCAAAGTGGCTGCACAGACTAGTTTTCAGATAAGCACTGGAGCTGAGTGACTGGGTTATTCTATGAAAATGCTCATTAAAGCCCTGTGTTCAACAGTGCTGATAGATTAACTTGACCCCTTGAGAACACAGAGGAAGTCTTACCTTTTGACAGCATGCCCTATTTGGTAAATAAACGTTGTCGTATTTGTTTCAAAAGGAAAGTCTTTCCAAGAAGATTACTGGGAAAGCTTTGTTTGTTGTGTAAGAAAATCCCCATGTTGTGTTGAGCAGTGTTATCCTGCTCAATGATGAACTTTAGCCATTGTCTGTGATTTTTTCTACAGATTATGCAGCAGAAAGAAAGCCTGCTTTACCTTGTGTATTTTCTTTAAATGTTAGTGACATTATAAAAACACTTTAAAGATCAGGTTCAGGGCAGACAGTTTACCTTATTTCTATAAAGCACAAACAAGCTCTATTATGGGCCTATGAATTACATTTTTTTTACTATTATTAATGTAAGGACTGCATATATCCAGAATATGGGGCCAGAGTTCATTTCTTTAAAGATATAAAAATACCAATTGACTTCACAAAACTAGCATCAAAAAATAGGTACTGTTGTCCGGGGTCTCTTAAGCATACTCACGTTGTTTGTTTCTCAGTTTTGTACATTCATGTTGAATTTTAATATTTACCAAAATAGGAGTTAAAGACTGCAGTAAATGCTTTGGCAATGTTGCTCATGGACTTGAATACACTGGATATGTAGTAGAACTACTGAGGGAGAATCAATCACACAAGCAAACAAATTTACACAAACTATTAAAAACAATCCTGTTTACTTCTAAAGAAGTTATAGCAACAACTACACCTCCTGATTTATCCTGGACACATAAAGAATAACAGGCTTTACTCAGGAAGAACTACTAAATATAACTCCTAGGTTATGGAATTCACAATTTGACAATTCATGTTTACATTAGGTTTCCCTTTTGTAAGGATCCTTATGTAAAGAAAGAAACACAGAATGTACCAAGCAAACCCCTCTGTTGGCAGGCAAGCACTGTGCCAGGTCAGCCAATGAAGCCACTACAGCGAGTCATTGTACCCCATGTAGATGGCGGTCACACGCAGCGTGATGTGAACTCCATGAGTGATTGTGTTTTTCCTTTTACTATTTTAAAAGCTCTGTGTCTGACCAGTATCCTCTTACAGTTGGGAGTTCACAGTGCTTCTCAGTAATGCTACTGGTTTGTTTAAAATGTTAGGCCAGTGTTTCTCATGTTGCACAGCAACCCGTTTTTATAACAGTATAAGATGTTTAGTGTTTTAATAAATACAAGTGTTTTTAACAGTTAATTTTCAAAGCAATTATTTAACACTGATATGTTATCATACATTATTTCAAATACTTTTCCTTGTAAAACACTATTAACAGTAGTATTTTAAAATAAAGCCGTTTTGATGATTATTAGTCAGGTGTTGCTCTCTGTATTAGGTTACTTGTAATTGTTAAAGACACCAAATACCTGAACAGAGACTTAAGAAAAGAATCTGGCAGAAACAGCCCTGCCTAGTGGCAGAACAAAAAAATATTGCCATTAATTTATTAACTGTCATTCTACAAGGTATTTTCTTTCATATGCATTTATGAACATATATCAAAGCTTATAAAACAACACATGTATAATTGTGATAAATAACTGTAGTTATTTGTAGGCATTAAATGTGAAAATGTTAAAATGTATACCATTGCAAATCAATATTTGTTTTTATAATATACACTCCATTAATTTGTAATTACATCAGGCAGCCTGAAAGAAGGAGCCTACTATGAGTCACAGTTAGTCTGTACAAAAAAAAAGCTCTGTGAAATTTAAAGGTCAGTAATATATTTACTAATAATACGAGGATTTGAAGTTTATACAAAATGTTCTATTTAGACTCAAATAGAATTATATAAGGGTTATGCCAATAAACACTAACAGAAACATTATTTATAGAGGATACACTGTTTTGCAGCCCTGGCTAATGCTATATTTACAGACATAAGTTAAAAAAAAAAATTTAAATTAAAAAATGCACTTTCTATTAGACAGATTTCTTGAAAGGAGAATGTATTTAAGTTGGGAGAGATTCAAACTTAATTTCAAAGGATGTTTTGCTAGACTCTCTGGCCTCTAGTTAAACATACTAGCTGTCCACTAATTTAAAGCTATGAATGGTGATGAATGTTATGTGGTTGGTCCATTACTGGTGTGTTTGTTTACTTAGTTTGATCGGTGATAATGGCAACCCCACTCTATCAAAGCTTATCATTTATTTGGAGATATGTACTGTGTATTTTCTGAAAAAATAATGCAGCACATTGAATTGTATTTAATAAGGATTAGAATTAACAAGCTTCTTATATTCTTGGCTTACACTAAGTGCTGATGCATGTGCTGAAAGAAGTGGAGGATTCCGAGCATAACGTTTTAATCAACTGAAAGAGAAGAGACTGATACAATGAATGATTTATAAAAAAAAACAGAATCTAGTATTTTGGCACACTGTATGTGCATACTTTATTCAATAAATAAATAACGTACAACAATTGAGGTTTTGCAGACATAAAAATCTACCATGTCCTTTCATTTCTGGTATCATTTGAAGAAAAAAGCTTTAAAACTCACCAAGAACATTTGTGGAGGAGGTGAGTCCCTGCGAGTACCTTTGAAATTGTCATTAGAAAAAAATGGTTGCCATTCCCCTGTGCTCCATCTTTATTCCCACCCTCTTTCCTCCCTTCACGTCTCAACGACAGTTTGGGGACAGACCTCGTTTTCTATGAGGCTATATTCACAATGAGGTATATATCAAGAGGAACGATAGTTCCACGCACCAAGTTAAAACGAAGCGCGAAAACTGCCAGCGACTATCTATACAGCACGGATAGTTTACGTGTTTTTAGGGTATTAACACAGCAAAAGTAAATCAACCAAAAGCACCATTCCACATTTAGTTTGTAGTTCCCAACACTCTTAGGTGAAATGTAGGAGGAAAAAGTCAATACCTGTCATACAGTAAGTCACCAATATAAGGTAAAAATGTCTTTCTCCAAACTATTTTTTTTTTTTGCAGACCCCAGGCACTTTTATCCATGCATATGTAAACTACAGGACATCTGAGTTTAATGGCAATTAACATAGTTTGTCAACATGGAAATATACTGGGGAACGAATTTATTTTGACGTCTGTATTATTTATATTAAACGATGTACGGATATTTTAAAATAAACTAGTCGCACGCATCACAGGCATTTTTTTTTGTTTTGTTTTGTTTTGTTTTTTTGTAAATTGAAGATCCCAGGCACTTATATCTAAGCATATGTATATTACAGGACATCTGATGTTAATGACAATTAACTTGTTTTGTCAACATGGAAATATACTAGGGAACCCACTTATTGTGTTGTTTATATTAAATGATTTATTTATGTTTGAAAATTGACCATTTGCCTGCAAAAAAAAAAAAACTTAATTTATATAAATATACATTTGCCTGCAAAAAAAAAAAAACTTAATTTATATAAATATACTGTAAAAAGGGTCTGGTAGATGTTGGATTTGAACCTACAACCTTCAGTTTGCTAGCGTGTTCTTGTTAAATGTCAGTGTTACACGATTATTTGAGACAAGCAGTATTTCAAAAGATGAAGTCAGCCAGATGACAATTCTCGGGACTTCGTTATATTTTTGAACTTTTTCAAGCCATCGTTCATCTTCATCATCCTCCCTCTGAGATTTTGATCTTGAGCTCTGAAAGTTGTTGGTTTCCTACCAGTGTAACGCTCACTGTCCCTATTGGCACAAGGAAGTACGGTTTCCTCTCTATACTGATTGATGAGAGTAACACTGTTTGTGGTCCCCGCTGGACAAAAAGGGACATCATTTCAGAGAATTAGCTATGTTAAAGGATAGCTTATATATCTGGTAAAAGTAAAACATAAATAATTAAATAAGTTAATATAAATATTGAAATAAATGAATACATAAATTAATACATAGACATTTACTGATTTATTTATCTTGATATTTATTTAATTTTCACTATCATATATAAAAAAAAAAAAAAAAAAACAGGCTCATATAGCTCCTGTGTTGGCCTCATTGCACTGGCTTGCAATACATTTTTTAATTGATTTTAAAATCTTACTATTAACATATAAAGCACTAAATGGCTTAGCACCGGAGTACCTAAGAGAGACTCTGTCCCCATATACAGGTAAGCCTCTGTGCACTTTAAGGTCAGCTAACACTGGAATTTTGTGCATCCCAATGGTAGAATTGCAAAGGAGGGGAGGAAGTGTGTTTTTTTTTAATGCTTCCAAGCTGTGGAACTCTTTGCCTTCCTCGAGAGATGCTGCTTCGGTCAGCATTTTTTTTAAAAAAAGATTAAAGACTCATTTTTATAGATTAGCTTTTTTAACCTAATGGAGATATAAAGTTGCTGTTATCTATTTTTATCTGCTTTTATTTTATTTGTTATTCTTATTTATTTTATTTTTGTCCTATCTAGATATTTGCTATGTATTGTTATTATTAATATCATTGTGTTTTGTTAATATATATAAACACTGACATTTAATACTGTATGAAACAAAAATAAATACTCAACAGTTCTTGTTCAATTGTATATTAGTGAAGATTTTTGTACATAAAAGTCATCATGCTTTCATATAGTTTTACTTTCAAAGTAAAAAAATATATTGTAACGACCTGAGCAACTGCTTTGTTGCAGGACTTGTTGTCTGCTCTGTTTGTCTCGTCTGTCTTTTAATATATGTTACATGTATTGTAAGGGGAACTGGACGGGTCATGCTGTTAGTGAATGGGGAGAATGTGTGTTGTTGTTTACGGGGGTTGCTGAGCATTTGAGAATTCAACACCATCTCCCTGAGTTAGTGTTGCCACCTGTCCGGGTTTGACCAGACAATCCGGGAATTTGCATTTGTTCCCGGGTGGCAGGATTTAACAATCCTGGAAGCCTTGATTTAAGTGAAACACATAAGAAACACCAATCTTCCCATAATATTTTCTTTGACATACGTTGGTTGCTTAAACGGTTTCTACTGTCTTATTAGAAAAATGTACTGTTTAGTACTGATCTGTACATTCTACTTTGATTTCAATAATGCTGAAGACAATGAATATATTCACGTGATGTAAACAATCCAACTGAGAGGTTGTACTCATAAGACCCCAGCAGGCTTCATACTGTTGGTATTTTGCAATCACAGAGCACACATCCAGTCACAGGAATTAAAAAGCTGTCATTCATGATGTGCCAGATACTTGGAATTTGTGACCCCTACTGTGCACCCCCAGTGAGCGAGCACACTTTGACGTGATTTGACCAAGTTTCTTTTTTCCTTTTAAGAACGTATTTACCAGTACATGTTATTAAGAAAAAATACATTTTCACATTTCCAATATGTTTTTCTTTCAGATATTTTCCACGCCATGCACATCAATCTATTATATAGACCTCAAATATGTAGTTTTTAAATCAATTGATTTTTTAGTAAAGATGGATTTTCATTAGTGCATCACTAGGTTCAATAAATTTCTATTTGCAGGCCACTCATGATCCTTTCACTGGGATGGTGAAATTGTCCCCAACCTTTCCATGCCTTTTTTCCTGTCAACTTGAAATGTTTTTTTTTTTTTACCTAGTGTAGGACCAGATGTCATGTTTAAATGAAAAAATTTAAATACATGTGATATCATATATTTCTTCTGAAACTGTAAAACTGAGCCATATGTAGTAAACGGAAGTGCCCAACAGGTAAGGTTTATGTATTTTGTTAGTTACCATTAACTCATAAGATGCTGTATTGTTAATTTAAATACAGAGGTTTGAATGAGCTGCAGTGGCCTAGGAGCGCTAACATCCCTCCTGCCATAGAAGGAAAACAGAGCTGAAGTTAAAAACGAGACGGCCAATAAAAAAAAAAAAGTAAAAAAGCACATGTTTATTGAGGTGCTAGGATTGACCAATACAATTAAGGTCTTTGAATTTGGATTTGAACTATAGTGCCTGGTCATCACTAATAAAAAATTCTGAGTATAACCTGGGTTAACGTCAAGCCATCCAGAAACGTAGCTCCTCTTTAACCAGAGAGCTTAAGTAAGAAAGACTGTATTCATGTACCTTAGATGCTGAAACTGAGAAGTATTCTGAAAACAAGCTAACTTTCATATTTTACAAGCAATCCTCAATAACCTGATAAAATAATAGGACAAAGTTCTGTTTAACATAATGAGAATAGTGAAGCTGTGAACCGAGTTATAATCTCTGGAATTGGTAACTCAGCTTCTGTGAATTGAGCTATAATCATTGCATAACAGCACTTTGTTAATTTTTCTCTGATTGCTTTCTAACCACAGCATCTGCTGTTCTATGTGTATTTCTCCTGCTATTTGCAGCTAAAGAAAAAAAGAGATGTGTGATTTCCTCCACCGAGGCCCTCAGCCGGTTGTCTCGGCCCACATGTTCGGTACACTTGGCCTAAAAAAATGCATTAAAAAAAACTCTGGCTTGGTGACTGCTCTACCCCCACAGCTCGGCTGTTGTGTGTGTGTATGTGTTTTTTTTTTTTCTTCAGTCAAAGCAGGCACAAGACATCTCCAATTTGAAGGATCAAATGGCTTAAGTGTTTGGCCAGGCAGCAGGCCCAACCCCATGATCCGGCCCCAGCAACCTGCCATGGAACTGACCCCGCCCTTACCTGTGGTTGCCCAGGATGTTTCAGAATCAGACCTGGCTGTGGCTGAGGAAGACCAGGACGCAATCTCAATCACAGCCACCTGGGACAGAAGCTCCTTCCCTCGGGATGAGGAGGGAGGAAAGACCCAAGAGCTAACCTTCGAGATGGGTCCCAGCTCCGAGATAACCTCAGACACTGGGCACCGATCCTGGCACTTATAGAACGAGCCTCCAAGTTCCTCCAAGTACCTTGGACAGGAAGCGCCCAAACCGCGCTGGTCTGTTTCAAGACGCAGTCTTCATTGCCCCGACTTCATCCCTTCCCGACATTCCCTCCTCTTGTTCCGGCATGGGATAGTATTAGACACTGGCGCCCACCCATGGCACGCATAGTGACTAGGACGGTTCCAATCCCCACTGCCCCGCATGGCGACCTGAGGCATCGCCTTCAGGCTTCCGCAGCAGCTGACAGCCGGGCCAACCCGCAAGGACGGGGGAGCAACGGACATGGAGCCCCAGTGCAACAGCACTCCCAGAGGCAGTTCCACCACCGCCGCAGGCAGCCCCCTGCAGCAGACTCCGCCACAGCCACGTCCCTATTCGTCCCGCGTACAAGAAGTGTCTTTGCTTCGGCTTTCAGGGAAGCATCTTCAAGTTTTCTGTGCTGTCACTCGGCCTCTCCTTAGCCCCCTGCATGTTCTCGAAGTGCGTGGATGCCATCCTGGCTCCATTGCAGCTGTGAGGGATCAGGGTGTTAAACTACCTAGACGACCGGTTGATCTGTTCCCTGTCACAGGGAGGAGCAGTGGCCCACATGGTTATCGTGACAGAGCATCTGTCGAGGCTGGGTCTCACCCTCAACGATGAAAAGAGCCAATTAGTACCGGTGCAAAATACGGTTTACTTGGGACTATGGCTGGGCTCCCTTGCAATGCGAGCAGAGTAGCTGCCATACAGAATTGTATATCCCTGTTTTAACAAGGATCGATAGTATCTAATGTGCCAAAAGTTGCTGGGTCTGAAGGTTGCAGCTTCATCAGCCCTCCAGCTGGGATTACTCCATATGCGCATGCTTCAGGCGTGGCTCAGTACCTTCCAGCTACATCCCAAACATGACAAACACTGTCGGCTGGCCGTGTCTCGCACATGGTGGGAAGTCCTGCACTGGTGGAGGCAAGCCTCTCACCTGTGCGAAGGTGTAAGGATGGGGGTGATTCACAGCCATCAGGTGGTGATGACAGACGCATCCAACTGAGGTTGGGGAGCAGTCTGGGCAGGCAGAGGAGTCCGTGGGTCCTGGTTGGGCCGTTGGACATCCCTGCATATAAATGCACTGGAACTGCGAATGGTTCACCTCGCTCTCCTGCATTTCCTCCTGGTGCACCAAGGGAGACATGCCCTGGTCCGGACGGACATGTCAGTAGTAACGCCAACCACCATGGAGGACTTCGGTCCCCGGAGTTACATCGCATAATTGGATCACATCACAGAACCGGCTATCCCTCCAGGCTGTTCACCTTCCCAGACTGGTGAATCGGGCAGCAGACCTCCTCTCAAGGGAGGGTCCTCACTCATCAGAATGGCAGCTCCACTCTCAGGTAGCAGAATGCATTTGGGAGCATTTTGGCAAGGCCCGAGTTGATATCTTTGCCACAACTCACTGTCCTCTATGGTTCTTCATCCAGTGCAGTTCATTAGGCGTCGTTGCCCTAGCCCATGAGTGGCCCAGGGCTCTCTTGTACGCATTCCTGTCAATACCATTGTTCCCAGCCTTTCTAGAGAAGGTCCGGAGAGAGAAAGCAAGGAGTTCTCCTGGTGACCACCAGATGACCCAGAAGAATCTGTTTTTCGACCCCCTGCCAGTTATTGCAAGGCCAGCCCTGAGAGATCCCGCTATGCCTGGATCTCCTCTGTCACGCGAGAGGCACACTCTGGCACCCAGAACCAGGCAGACTCCAATTATGGGTCTGGCCCCTGAACGGGACCATCTGTTTGCTTTAGGACTCTCAGACGCGGTAGTAGGTACACTGCAAAACACTAGGGCTTCCTCCACAAGGTTGTTGTACGCCTACAAATTGAGGTATTTTCAAGATGGGGTCATGACCCCATTTCATGTCCTATAGCAACTATTCTGCAATTCGTGCAAGTTGACTCGGTCTCCCCAGGCGCCTGTTTTCTGAAGTGTGCTCGGCAGTTATGTCCACCTAGAAGGGACGTCCTCCCCAAGTGGAGTCTAGTTCATGTACTGGAGGCTCTCACTAAGGCCCCATTTGAGTCTATGCATTGCATAGAGTTGAAACACCTCTCTATAAAGACAGAATTTTGTTAGCCATCACCTCAGCCAAGCTCCTGTATGCGCGTCTGGGGTGATGGAAACAGGGTATTGTTACGTACAAACCCTTCATTCCTCATTAAGGTGGTTACGACTTTCTACTTAAATCAGTCAGTGGAGCTAGAGGCTTTCCATCCCCCTCCTTTTACTACAGAGGAGGATGGAAGACTAAACGCTCTCTGCTTATTTCGGGCACTGAGATGTTATGTTGACAGGACGAGAGCTCTTCGTGTGTTATGGTGTAAGGACTCTGGGTCAGGCCCTCTCAAAGCAGCAGCTCTCTCACTGAATTGTGGACAGTTTAGACTGCATATACTAATGACGGCCTACCCCCACCTGGGCGGATGGCCACTGTTCAGCTTTGACCACAGGATTTGAAAACTTGCAACAAGGATTCAATATTCAGTTTATTAAAATACACCTTGAAACACAAATATATCAAGCAAAACAGCATACGTTTTAGCTCAGTATCACATTTGCTTAAGTTAAGAGCAGACTCACTACTGTGCTGACGTGCCCTGCATTTTTAAAGTGTATAGTCATCTAAACTAGGGCAGCACATTTACAGTGACTAATTAGTACATGTCTGGCTCATTTTTGAAATAATATATACAATAAGAGAAGTATTAAGTAACACATAACATGTGATAAAAAATATGTTAAAATTCATTATTAATTCCATTTGAAGTAACACCAGAGAACTTCAGGAATGCTCCATCTCTCATTGCCTTCCACCACCTCCTCATGACCCACCTGTGTAGACTGCACTTGTAGATCTCTTGATCTACCCCTCCTACTTTACACTGTGTTCACCGGACCTACACACCAGGTCACTGGATCCTTAGCTAATGTATTATTGCACTACTATGTCATTGTAGATATAACTTGTTGTAATCCTAACTTGTACCCTGTTTTATATTGTATTCTGTTAGTATTATTGCACTTACTGTAAACTATACAGTATTTAAATATGAATGTAATACCTGTAAGTCACCTTGGATAAAGGTGTCTGCCAAAAAATAAATTAATAATAATAATAATAATAATAATAATAATAATAATAATAATAATAATAATTGTTGGTGGTCTCCATTTTAAATGTTAACACAGTTCTCAGAAGTGGTTACTAGTCTGGAATTATAATTATAAGCTCATCCCTACCAATCATTGAACAAAGTTTTAGGGCTGATAATTAAAAATATAATTTAAATATATGATAGTTCAGAATGTACGTAGGTTCAACAGAATATCACATTGTGGTACAGTACAGTTTCAGGGTTAATTAAAACATTGGCATGTTTTTTGATGTGATTTTTTCATGCTATTGAAAGGCCAGTTTATATAAGCAAGTGGAATAACTGCAGAGGGAATACATCAGGATTAATTAACTGCAGAGGCTCAAACACCACCAGACCTTCAAAGGACTAATAGCTTTTTTGCACTTCATCCAAAAATATTACCAGTTATAAATAAAGGTTTTGTACATATATTTGATAACCTTTATTTTCACAGTATTTGACAGAAAATACTAGAAGCTGTAAATCACTGTTTGAATAACTGTAAACCCTGTTAATATCTTTGGCATACTACTACAATGAAGGATGGCATGTTGGGTCATCTACAATCTTAATGAAAAAAAAACTGATAAACTAAAAGAGAGGATTAAAGAGTGTTGATCGTGTCCCTTCAATTTGTTTAGGGCATATGGCTCCCTACAAAGAAAAAAAGAGTCATGGAAGGAATTGTATACACTTTGTTCTGTGGTTATTAATAGCCACTTAAGATTGAACTTTCTCTTTGCTTATGCATTACTCCCCCAGTTCAGCGGTATAGTACTGCACACATCTGAGGGCCCCTGGTGCGTGCATGTTTAGGTCAAGTGGAGAATTCCTCTTTCAGCATTCCAAGGCAAAATATTAACCTTCTCCTTCTATCCTATTATAAACTTTCCATGGCGCAGGAGTGAGCTGTTCATACCGGTGACTGTGAAATGAGGACATCAGGTGCAAACTGGTCCTCTTTTCCGAGCAAGGCCCTCACCTGTGTCTCAAGCAGTAGCGGTTTTCAGCACATGCAACCCATGCAATTGCATCTGCTTTTGATTGCACCTGTCACAGTAGCATCAGGGTAGAGAAGCTTTTCTTGCCTGAACATGAAAGGAATCAAAAACTATTTACTTTCTATAAAGTCGTAGGAACGTTTGACTGGACTCGGGCAGATATCGATCGTGCACCAAATTTGCCGAAAACTGGACTATTCAGCTATAATTGCAGATTGTGCTACTGCGAAAGCATGAAAGGTTCATATCTGTCTCTGTGTAAGTGTGTTTTTTTGTGATTGCTGTAGTAAAATGCAATACCATTAATAGTCGTTGTTTCCGTTTGAAAGTCATAGTATCACAGTGCAGTATTGCTAAGAATAGGGAATATGGGCCACAGAATCAAGCTTTGCATGGGGCCACCATGGGACAAACACCACCACTGGTCTCAAGACAGTTCAGTAATACTTGAGTATAAGCTAATCCTACCTGCACTGGTCTTTGTTGTGTAGATGACACCATGACCACTAAAATCCTAGTTAAAAAAGAAAGTTACTTTTACATGTTTTACAAACTGTTCACAAACTATGTTCAGTTTTGTTTACGAAGTATCTGAACTGCAGTTCCATGTAAGAAGAATTCATTTTTGTTTAGTACTGAGTTATTATTTAGTTTATTGGAAATATCCATTATGCTATGACACTTTAGTATTACCACAGACAGAATTATAACAACAGTTATATTGCTTAAATGGAAAGATTCCCAGCACTCTGATTGGCTGAGCTAGAGGGATATAACCCTAGTATATGCCCTTATAATTTTTTAACCTGCATCACAAATAAACAATCAAACAATATCACTCCACTAGTTTTATTTGAAACAAAATGCTATTTAGTACATTTCAATCTTTATACAAACACCTCAGAGATGTCAACCGATACTGTAAAGTAGTGCAGAGATGAGTACTGTCAGACAGACTGAAAAGCCTCCTGCTACTAGTAGGGTGGTCAAAAGTATTTTTAGATTTTAAACAGAACAACATAATCTAAATTCATTTTATTAATCAGTTTTAACTTAACAAATATCTGAGATAAAAACTTTTAAAAAGATGTTTATTAAACCATTAAAAAGGACTTTTAACGTGCAAAAATCAGGTCATTATTTAACCAGAAGTACATCTTAGATTTACTGTGCATGCTGAACTAACTTTGAGTTTCAATATTTAAAAATTAAAACTGATTTTATTAACCACCTAGCTGCTTATCCCGCAATTTCCATCTGAAGTGCAAGCGAGTTTGTTTCAAATTTGTCACTCCCATGAGAATAATGTTCAGGGTGTTACATGGGCATCTACAAAGTTTAACACGTCTTTTCGACGTGGTACGCTAAATAAATAAGCAGACTATATGGTACTACAGTCTGCAGTTTTGTTTTTCGCTGGCAGATGGCAGCAGTCCCTAAGACATATGCTTGACAGACTGGCTCATCCATAGATGAACAGTAAAAAACGGACAGCCGCATTCGCCGAGTAAAAAACAGATGCTTACTCATTGTAAGAGACATATGACGTGACTGACCATTTGCAACTCAAGTTTTCTGATGTATATGTACTAGATAAAGACTTTAGCATTGATGAGAGATTGAAGGGCGTCTGCTTTGAAATCTATAGCACAAAAAATTGTTTCTAAAAAGTAAAAAAATTGTAAAAAAAAATGTTATACTTGTATAATGCTGCCATTGGGAAAAAAAAAAGTATGTTATTTGTGACACTGTTATAATGCTATAATTGTAAACAAATTGTTATTTTGCTATTTAAGTTCTGTTGAAATAATATATTTCCATTTTTCGTATTAACAATATAAAAGTGTGTATTTTTAAAAATAATGCAAACTTTTTTGAAGACTGTCCAAATTGCTTATTTGAGGGCTAATAATGAAAATTCGGCAAAAAAAAGCGCCAATTTTTAAATGGAAATTGATAAAATAAATGGGCAACTGGGTTGTTAAAACAACCTAACAATTTAGCTCTGCATGGGGTGCAGGGTGTGCCCTATAGCCTGGAGGCTGACAGTTCGAGTCCAGGCTACTCCACTGCTGACCGTGGACGGGAGTTCCCAGGCTTAGGTCAGCCAAGGTGTCCTGGGCTCACCATGTACCTGTGACCCCTGTAGACTGGCTGGGCGCCTCCGGGTTTGTCTGCAAGCTGCCCAGAGCTGTGTTGTCCTGCGACACTGTAGCTCTGGGTTGGAGGCATGGTGGGCCTGCAGAGTGAAAAGAAGCGGTCAGCTGATGGCACAAATTTCGGTGAACAGCGTATGTTCGTCTTTGCTGCTCCCGAGTCAGCGCGGGGGTGGTAGTGGTGAGCTGAGCCTAAATACAACTGGCCCTTTCAAATTGAAGAAAAGCAGGGTAAAATCAATTGGCTACTGCTAAATTAAAATAAATAAATAAATAAATTTGTTAAAATAGTGAATCGTTATACTTGGCTATACTATTCCAGATACTCTGGACACTGCAAACGAGGACATGAATCTCCAAATAATTTATTATAAATGGTACTAATTGTGATGATAAGGACAACATTATAAATATTTTTAAATCAACATTTTATTCAAGCAAGTCTTTCTTTTGAACAGCTGATCCCTGAAAGTACTTTACCAGCTGTAGCTGGGATTCTGAGAGAAAAAAACAAGCTGCAATAAGTAATTCTCTTTTAGGCCATTGTCTCCTATGGAGTAAAAATACTTAATTCAATGGCAGGTCCTGAAGATGACTGCAATACTACAAAATTGACATTCTTAAATTCCCCTTAACAAGCATGTTAATGCTTTATTACTGAACTGGTAAAATTCCAAACCAGAATACTGTGGTACCAAGAGTTTATTTTTAATAAGAAAACTGGACGATAAGTATTTAAATCAGTAGCAGATCCAGATTTAAATACAGGTTTAATATCTGCTACATTTAACTAATTATAGTCCAATTTTCTTATTGCCTGTGATGTCAAAACTACTGGAAAAATTCATTCAAATACAGATTATGCATTTTGTCACAGCAGTCTGGTTTTGGACCCATGCATAACTGCCATTACCAGTTTGCAAAACAATATATTCTCTGCAATGGATAAGGGGGTTTATATTGCAGCTATCTTTATTGATCTAAAAAAAACCTATGATTATTAAACTACAGAATTCTGGCTTTTATTCTCTTGCTGTAAGCTGGTTTTAAACTTACTAACAAAATCTGACTCAAAGGGTATTTATTGATAGTACTAAATCTTACCTGGCCATAATCAAAAAGGGGGATCCTCAAGGTTGCATTCTCTGGCATTGCTTTTTTGCATCTACATAAATAACATGTGTAGTGTTCTTAAATACTTCACATTTTATTTATATGTGGATGGTTCGGTGTCATCAGAGTTGGTCAAAAGCACAGGACATCTAGTAACCTCCCAGATGTGGACTAGTTTTCATCAAGGAAAGACAGGAAATTCAAAATGAAATGTAATGTCTTGGCCACATGAGTTTTTGTGCATGATTTGTAAACAGTGAATCAGATGTAAATAACTCGTGCAAGATGCAGGAAGAACGAAGCAAGTCAATAGCCATTTTGTCCCTTGAGTGGTATGTATTTCCATATATATTTTCAAATGCACCGTTCAAAGCATCCATTTTTAAAGAGTTGCCAATTATGTTTTGTATTTTTGCCCGTACCCAATTTGGTAATGCCCAATTGTTGAATTTCTACTGAACTGTAGAATCTCAGGACAGATCATACCAAGTGTGATATTATACTATGATTTATTGTAAAGGCTGGTATTGCTTTGAGGCCAATATCCCAGAAATGCTGTATCAATTCCAACATAACACTGACATGGACAGTTCACACAGGACTACATTTCACTGATGTCGCTAAAAATTCTGAATCTACCTTTATGTGGTGATTTTTAGTCCCAAGCGAATAGGGCTTATGATGCCTTACAAAATGAATTAGTAAATAATAGGTTGCTTTTATATACTACTAAAACCATGCTATTTGGATCTGCACCTAAATTGCACAATGGTAAAAGTAATCTTGCTCTTACATCACTAGTCTTGAAACTGTAACATAATATAAATAGCTTGGTTTATGGCTAAATTCAGGCAGTGCTAATACCATTTGAACATCTGGTATGCAAATGCAGACTTAGACTTGTTTTTTTTATACAGACACAGGCAGTGTTTTTCTCAAGATGATCACTTTTGCTTAGTAACCCAAACAATATTACTGTTAATAGACTATGCTGAGTCGGTATATATACAGTAAGAGCATCCCACACAGTTCAGACAAAGTTGGTTCCCGTCTATAATAGTGCTGCAAGATGTATATTTATGCAGACTACAACCAGAACCACTGTACTCTCTATGAAATTTTAGGGTGGCTCAGTTTGGAGAATACTCTTAGTCCATAAGGTGTATACCAGAAATGTTCCAAGTTACCTTACATCTCTGTTAGAGACATGTGATACCTAGGCACCAAGATCAAATGATGTTCCTATTTTTAAAATTCCTAAATTGAGACCTAATATGGGCCAACATGCCTTTAAATATCAGGCATCTCATCTTTGGAACTCATGCCCTGTAAACATAAAAATAGTCTCTTCACAATATCTTTTTAAATCACTCCTAAATATTTATTATAAATCTGACCAGGGTTGCAAATTCTATAAATATTGATTGTGACCAGGTTAAACAAATTAAATTGTTTAACCTTTTTATGCTTTTATCTGAGTTTTTGTCCTGTTTGAATGATTTATTGATTTTATAAAGTTACTTCTTGCTACCTTCTCTTGCCAGAACCCCCTTGACAATGGCATGCACATCTCAAGAGTTCCATCCTGGTTAAATAAATACATTTGAATCACTTAGTTTTAATGTGAAGTGTATTCCGCATATCAATTGAGCACAGCAAGAACCAATCGAGATGCATGTCAACCTCAATATCGTCTCTTTGCCCTTTCAGTCCTTGGCCATTCCTAGCCAATTAGTTTATCAGCCGGGACAAGACACAATATACAAGATTATATCCAGAATTCCTGCACTGTGCTGCTAATATCTCAATTCCTGCTGGATTCAATGAGATAAACTGTCCGCAGAGTATTCCAAGTTTCAAATGGCATTATTACCTTGACAATATGTATTGATGTTTACCTATAAACCAATGCTATAAATGATCAAAGTCAGACAACAAATACTTAATCACTGTAATAAACTACCGCATCATCAACAAATAAGTGGACCGGAACGTTTACTTGATTGTAAAAAGGTCATTAAGAAAACAGAAAACAGCAAGGGGCTCAAAATTAAATCTATGGGAACCCACGGTTAAGTATTATTTGGTTCAGATAAAATCCTTAATTATACTTAATTATACTTTAGTAAACCTTGAAATTCACAATCTCTTTAAGCGAGCTTCTTAAGAAGAAAGTCATGGTTGCCGGAATTAAAATCAACATACATTAGATGGTTCCACTTATAACACTGTGTAACAATTTTTTTTTTTTTTTTTTTTTTTTTTTTTGTTCCTGGGTAGTAAGTGTTATTTCCTAATTGCTTATGCCTCAAAAGTATAGAAAATGGCTATTATTCCCCACAGACTTTGCTTTTGTGACCAGGACAGTGATATTTTGAAATATCACTATTTCCAATGAGAAAACTGGAGCTTTTGTGTCTTTTCGTTCGCATAAAGTCAGAAAAAAACAACATATGAATGCAAATTAACATGTATTTATACTAAAGTAATACAAAAATGACTGCAAAAGATTTAGAAGTGAGTAGTTTTTCAAGATTTACGATTATACTGTAAATACAGTATAAACATTGCAAATGCTAAATTACAAAAGCAGTTTTAAAGGGTAGGAGAGAAGACACGCCTCACAAACTTTAATCCAAGCAGTGTTCTGTTTCTTCTCAGGGTGAACCCAATGGAGCAGGGCTGCGTACACTTTCAGTGTGCAAACACGAAACTCCACAGCACGGGCCTGCTTATTATCCAGCTTGGGTACAGAAAAAATCCAGCTACAGTTGTTTTTTGTTTTTTGGGGGGTTTTTTTTCAACTTTTGTACAGTTGACCCCCTGCAAAAGGCATATACTGCAGGTGATGTAAAGGTCTGTTTATATGCATGTATGCCAATATTAGTAGTGGAAAAGCAAATGAGTGTACTGTATAAATACAGCAATTTAGTGACAGTTAATACACCATATTGAGTTAAACATGATTACAAAGTGTATTTCGATGGTAGGAATCAATAGTTGAAGTTATTTTTTTTTTAGAAAATCATGACAAGACTTTTCCCCAGAATACAGTATGCAGTTAAGCTATTTCCTGTCTTTAAACATTCAACATTTCTCTAAACTCATCAAAAAGTACTTAACTGTCACAGAAGGAAAACGTTACGAAATCATATTTCAATTATGTTTCCCTTTTGCACCACTGTATTCATATTAGCCTCAGTTAACCTTCTGTATAGTAATCCACATTGCTCATAGGGTGGGGTGTGTTACATAAAGGTGATTTTGAAAATAAAATAGTTAGAAGCTCTCCATTCTCTAGTCCAGTGGTTTTCAACCTTTTATTAAAACTGTACCCCTTCTGTCGGAAGGTTTCCTCTCAAGGACCCCTTTGCAGTGTTTATCCTACTGAATGGTACCAGAATTGCAATAAAAGGCAGAATAAACTGATTAACGAATGTATTTATTTCCATTTATTAAATATATCAATATATGATAAACAGGATAATCGGGATGTACTCTAAAACACAGAAAACAATTCAACCAGCCACTTGCTGTTCCTGCAGCCACATTAGAGATTTGGTTCAGAGATAATATATAATAGCATTAAAAAGATAATTATTTTCTTTTACTTTCATTGAAATGTTTTCATTACTGAGTCAACCAGCCCTTTTTTACTTTCTTTGCTGCACCTTCCATCATCTTAATTCCAGGGAATGTAAATCAAGACATGACGGCATTATGTTATTACATGGGGATCTGGTTTAAAAATGGCAAACACATGTCCAGATGTCTACAATCCAATCTTACGTGTTGAGAAAATGTTTTTCAATCAAGATACATTGCAAGATACTGTTCGAAAAGGTTCTCAGCAAGGACAGTATGGGCCTCAAAGGAACAATTAGCAAATAATTTTAAACCCATATAATGTTTTTTTTTTTTTTTTATCAGATGCATCAGAGAAAACAGTTTTTAAAGAGATAAGCTAAATGTTATCTTTTCCAGAGATTTTCCATCAGACTGAATGCTACTAATACATTTTGTTTTTTTAAAACACTCTTCCTACTGGTCTTCAGTCTTTAACACTTACGAAATGTTTTATCAAACATGTTTCCTGTATTTTATGAGCAGGTTCTTCTCCTGGTAAATATGTGTCTGGCAGGGTGCCATTGCTCATCTACAGTCACGACTCAAGCTTTTTAAAAGAGGGATACTTATTTATGAGCCTTACTAATGCTCAGTGCTTTCTAGCTTTTATTGGGTCACTGTCCTTCTCTAAGCTTACACCTGCACTCAGCCACTTGGACAGCGCGCAGGATTTAAAATTGCTGCCAATTTCTACATTGTTTCATCATATAATCATCCCATCCAGGTTTGGCACAAGACCACTTGAAGTTTGACAAAATACCCCTAAGCCTAGCTCGACTCCTCAAAAAGGTTTATGGTCCTTACACAACAGCACTTGTATGATTTGACAAGTTAGCTGTAGCACACAAGACATGTCCTGCCAAGTAAGTGTTTGAACCTTGAGCTTCAAATCAGATGACTGTTCAAGTGTTCTAGCCATCTCACTAAGGTTCAGTTTAAGTTCTGCTGCATGCCATACAGCATGTTCCCTTCCACCACAGGACCTACCACTTAGTATTTGGCCGTTTGTGTCATCTCTTTCCATTTACTAGACATCCATCTTATGAATTTACTTTATCGTTTGTCTCATTGTGAATCATAATAAATCTTTTGCAGCTCCATCTGTCATAGTGAAGAGTAAGATTACTTTGCATACACCATATTACACAATTTTAAAAACAGAAAAACCAGAGTGTTTATAATGGCATAGCTGCATTGTTAACAAACTAAGGATACTTTTTATGCTACAAGCCAAGACATAAATATGCTTGTTTAATATAGCAGTTTTATTTTTCAATCTTTATTTCTTAGTCATATTCCTATGAGTAGTGACTACCTCAATATATCTTAGTAGTTAGGTATTATGCACTACATTTTTTTTAAACCTCCAATTTTGGCCTAATTATAATATTAGCTGTTTAAGAAAGGCTCGTTCAGATTGTATTTATCTTTCTGAATTATGCTCCTCAAGTTTTCAGTTTGTGTAAAATAGCCATAGCTATTAACCACCCAATAGGGCACTAAAATTGTTTTGACTGGAAGTTATTTGAAAAAAAAAGACATTAAAAAAGACTTCTGGTCTTGTCATTGAATTTAAGTTTCTTTTAGTAATTCCAAGATTTGTGTAAACTTATGTGTAGTCGCTCCTGAGTCCTGGCTGCCATAAGAGTCGCTTGCTACTTCCCACAATCCTGCTGGACAATAACATTACAGCATTATCGAGTGCACAACAGGTAACATTTATGGAATTAGTTTATTAGATACAACCACTTGCTTTCTGCAAGACACCTTAGAGCAAATAAAAATCTTTCTAAAGAGTCTTTGGGTTAGCTTTCCTCACTAGAACAATGCTGTGTGTGTAAACGACAGGGACTGGACAATAAAGCCTCATACTGTACCCACCTGAAATAAAATAAAAAAAAACAATGTGCCCCCATCCATACCAGTCTAGGCTCTTCTGGGAACACCTAAAAAACACCCACTCGTCAGACAAGTCTCCAACTAATTTCTGCTACCACCTTGTCAATATAACAAATTAGAAACATTCTTAGTGATCATCATTACTGAACTCTTGGTCATTTATAAATGTTGGTGTTGGAAATCAACTGCTGACAGTATTTATTTATGGTACTGATTTACTCTGAAACCCCAAACTTAGGCATCATTAGTCTAGACTGGATTATTTTTGGTCAACATATTTTTTTTTTTTCTCATTGAACTCATGGTTTAGAAGGACATAAGCATACAATAAGAAAATTGTCTTGGTTTACTTTCAATTCAGTCATTTACTGCCAAACACTAGGGTTTAAACAGTCCTGTCAAGTCTCAAGGCTCAGGGTTTAATTACATATTGCAGCTGTCTTAAACCCCATGTCTTTTGTTTTGGATGATGCAAGTGCATTGGTTAACCCAGTAGTGATCTCAGCTGCTGGAAGGCTGCAGATACCAAAGAAAGATGTAATAACAACATCAGTAGTACCATAGTGTTATTTGGGGATTACCACGGTGTAGGCACAATTGTAGGGTCCTCGTTATCATATTTGTATAAAATCGAAAGTTGATTGGATTGCAGCCAAATGCAATCTGAAAGGCTTATAAGAGGCTAGAAGCGTATGATAAAAGTTTGGTGCAAAATCAAGGCAATTATCCAGGTACCATGTAGAATGTGACGAAAGGACAGTCAGTGCAAAAGAGACCCCATAAGAAGGACCCTAAAATAAAGTGGGGGGGGTTGGCGCGTTTGCATACTACTGGGCAGGCTTCTCTGATATGGCTGATCCACAAAAGCCTAGATGGTTTTCAACTGTACTCTCATTAAAATACCCACGAAAAGATGCTTAAGTTGAATTTAAGTTGTATATATTAGGGCTGCAACGAAAGGTACATTTTGCTCATTTGCATAATTTATTGGTGACGTCATCATAGCTACTTGTTTATATTTTATTGAAAATCCTATTCTTTTACAGGTAATCCATATACATGGAATAAAACGTTCACATGTAGTTTAAAAATACGTTACGCAGAATATAGTTTTGTTTTTTGTTTTTTTTTTTAATATAATTTAAATCAAAATTAAAATACACGTTGTTTATTTAACACGTAACTGAGCTGCTTGAGACATACATAGTAAGCTTGCATTGCAGCAGCACCAAATGCACCGGATAAAGCTTTATTTAACAGTCACCGTTCCAAGCAGGTTTACTAGTACTGAAAATATTAATACTACTAATAATAATTTAAAATGAACTTACGCTTGTCAAGTGACCCCAGATATTGGTTATGCCTCCCTCCAGGATACAAGTCGCTTGCAGTTTGCATTCAATTATTATTTTTATTTTTTTTTTTTTTTTGGCGACTGGACATTTAACAGAAAAATCCCAAACAACAGAGGGGTTTCAATATTTTTCTTTACGTTACGCTACAATGCTTTGCTGTCGAGACGGCCAATGAAGAAATTAAATGTTTGCTTCTGGATAATACGAGCTGGAGCGTGGAGGGGCGGACGGTTCTCAGTTTTCGAAATTAAAATTATTAGTGTTAGCTTATATTTTGTATGTTTCAAACATATTATACTGTACATTATGCATTCAGTACATATTTTACTTAAGCAATACAGCCACTAGAGAGAGGTACGAGCCAACTGCTTTGGATCCTGTCCTCCATACACCGCAGCAGCGCTAGAGTTGCTATGTATAACTATAACAATTTGGTATTTTAATAAGAACATTTCTTTACGTAATATGCATTGCACAAATAAATAAAATCGATTTTTTTTCATGTGAGTGACATTTCATCAGTGATTTACAGTATTCACACACTGTCAAACGGTTTCTGTTAACAGGGGGGGGGGGGGGGGGGGGGGGGGGGGGGGGAAGTGTGTCAACCTGCCTGACGAACCAGGTTTAAAACAACCTTCGCAACCCTGACTAGCGAACGAACCTTCGAGCACATCCCTGGCACTTTGAGCACTCTCCCTCTCTCTCTCTCTCTCTCTCTCTCTCTCTCTCTCTCTCTCTCTCTATATATATATATATATATATATATATATATATATATATATATATATATTATATATATATATATATATATATAAAATGGGTATTTTAAATATTCTATCCTGATTTGTCAAAATCGGTCACATGCAGGTGTTGACTACACTATTACAGGATATAACCGCGGGTCGGCACTTTTTTCAAAAACAGGCAAATCACTGGCAGATGTCCATACACCTAGACTTTAAAAACAAAAATGGCAGACATATTGGAATTTAAATCCTTCCATAACTTTTAAATGTGTCCAGGTACGATGGTATCATGTTTTCTGCTGTGCCCTGCATTGTTTTAAATTGTTTCTTAACACTGGCCCAGTAGTTCTCCATGTTACCAAGCTGTAAATTGCAAAGTCGGTTTGATAAGTAACTGGGTATTCCATGCAAATAACATCTTTATCACCACTGTGAAGCTGTAGCACAAATATGGTATGAATACCACCTGTTACTACCCCGGATAACAAAGGAAGATAAAAAAAAAAAAAAAAAAAAAAAACGCACTCTCATCTGATACTACTGCAGGTCTTGTGAGGAAGGGTCTGCGTGATTTAAAGGCAAACTTATTTGTGCTGCATGATTTAAAGGCAGACTCACTTTGTGCAGTTTCATGATGAAAATGGGCAGTGATATTTTACCTTAAAATGTAATAAATAAACCTAAAATTACAAGAAGTGTAACGAATCAAAACTGTACTTTCAATGGCAATGTTCAATTCAACATCTGAAATTATTTTTTAATTAATGCATTTTTGGTTTTATTTTTTTATGTTTGAAGGGATTATTTTTTCTAAGGTCAGGCAGAGGTGGAAGGATAGTAATAATTTTTTTATTATTATTATTAATTACAAAAGGTGTTTTTTCATTTTTTTTGTTTTCTTTTTTTTTTGTTGTTGTTTTTTGTAATGTTGGTCGATCCATTTTATAAGCGCAATAAGGCACTTCAGGGTGTGGGATAAACTCTAATATCCACACGCCCCGGGTGCACCCGGGTGGGTGTATATCCCACACCCCCACACCCTGTTGTGTCCCACACCCTGTTGTGGGTTTGTTGTGTAGTATATATATATATATATATATATATATATATATATATATATATATATATATATATATATATATATATATATATATATACACAGCTCTGGAAAAATTAAGAGACCACTGCAAAATTATCAGTTTCTCTGGTTTTACTATTTATAGGTATGTGTTCGGGTAAAATGAACATTTTTGTTTTATTCTATAAACTACTGACAACATTTCTCCCAAATTCCAAATAAAAATATTGTCATTTAGAGCATTTATTTGCAGAAAATGACAACTGGTCAAAATAACAAAAAAGATGCAGTGTTGTCAGACCTCGAATAATGCAAAGAAAATAAGTTCATATTCATTTTTAAACAACACAATACTAATGTTTTACTAATACAAAGTGACTGAAGGGGATATTGTTTACAATGGTGTGTTTCCCAGGGTAGTATACAAGAGATGTAATCCAAGGTTTTTCAGGCATGCTTGTTAGATACATGCTAACATAGACACATGCTATGTTATATATAGATATATATATATATAATATATATATATATATATATATATATATATATATATATATATATATACCCTGTCTTTACTCTGACTTTTCCGTGAGTAATGAAGGCTCAGGCTGTTTATGTCTGTACAATAATTAATCAAACAAAATCAGAAAGTGAGGTAAGGGAATTTGGAGTTTAAAAATACTCTTACTTTCTCCAATTCTCCTGGTCTTTTCCACACACCACCTTACTCAGACCCCCACCCCCATGTCCTTCGCACCAAACCTGCATCCCAATTCCCCTACACACACCTTCACACACAACATGCAACCCCTGCACACACACACACACACACACACACACCCCCACCTCTATATTATCCTGATTCTTTCCCCTCCCCCCTGGATCGGTACTATATATATATATATATATATATATATATATATATATATACAGCTCTGGAAAAAATTAAGAGACCACTGCAAAATTATCAGTTTCTCTGGTTTTACTATTTATAGGTATGTGTTCGGGTAAAATGAACATTTTTGTTTTATTCTATAAACTACTGACAACATTTCTCCCAAATTCCAAATAAAAATATTGTCATTTAGAGCATTTATTTGCAGAAAATGACAACTGGTCAAAATAACAAAAAAGATGCAGTGTTGTCAGACCACGAATAATGCAAAGAAAATAAGTTCAGAATCATTTTTAAACAACACAATACTAATGTTTTAACTTGGGAAGAGTTCAGAAATCAATATTTGGTGGAATAACCCTGATTTTCAATCACAGCTTTCATGCGTCTTGGCATGCTCTCCACCAGTCTTTCACATTGATGTTGGGTGACTTTATGCCACTCCTGGCGCAAAAATTCAAGCAGCTCGGCTTTGTTTGATGGCTTGTGACCATCCATCTTCCTCTTGATCACATTCCAGAGGTTTTCAATGGGGTTCAGGTCTGGAGATTGGGCTGGCCATGACAGGGTCTTGATCTGGTGGTCCTCCATCCACACCTTGATTGACCTGGCTGTGTGGCATGGAGCATTGTCCTGCTGGAAAAAACAATCCTCAGAGTTGGGGAACATTGTCAGAGCAGAAGGAAGCAAGATTTCTTCCAGGACAACCTTGTACTTGGCTTGATTCATGCGTCCTTCACAAAGACAAATCTGCCCGATTCCAGCCTTGCTGAAGCACCCCCAGATGAGTCCAGTTTTCAGCTTTGCCCAACACCTGGTCATCTAATGGTTAGACGGAGACCTGGAGAGGCCTACAAGCCACAGTGTTTCGCACCCACTGTGAAATGTGGTGGAGGATCGGTGATGATCTAGGGGTGCTTCAGCAAGGCTGGAATCGGGCAGCTTTGGCATGAATCAAGCCAAGTACAAGGTTGTCCTGGAAGAAAACTTGCTTCCTTCTGCTCTGACAATGTTCCTCAACTCTGAGGATGGGTTTTTGCAGCAGGAAAACCTGGCAAGAATTCCATTCTTGCCTCATCAGGGTCATTTATGTGCAATTTTTATATAGCTTATACATCAGTTATGAAGAAAACTAAAAAGTAATTATGTCAAATGGCTCTATAGAGCTGAATAATTAAGAAAACAGCATGATAGGTGAGGAACCATTTTTTTTTTTTATTATTCTTGAAGAATTACCTTAGAATAAAAGTAATAATGCATACACTATATGAACAATATCTTGGTAATGTACAACATATTTATATAATGCCAGATTTTATATAATGCCAAATATTATTTAAAACAAAAACTACATGATTTTACGTGATGACGGTTTCCTTCCTCCTAAAGATATTATTCATGTTTATTTATATTTTGGCAACAGGTTATCTAGAGCATAAAAAAGAATGTGTAACACAATAGAAAATGATAGACAGCAGCAGAATTCAAAGACATGATGTGGTTTCACAATTACAAGCTGCTTAGTGGTATATATTGAATGTCTATACAAAACTAGTAACTAAACCGTAATCCCTTTTTCTAAGAAAGCCTTGAAATTCTCATGGGTATGTATTCATGTTTATATCCCAATGCAAATAGCATTGGTTAAAAAGTAAGTAGAGGGGTTCTGAAAAATATAGTGTTACAAGTACCCACGTGCTGCTACAACTGTTTAATAATGCATCTGCAAAATGTCTGCTCTAGTGCACTGATAGTGTAAGGATTATTGACCACATTGTCAAACGGGTAACACAGCGATAACGTTCCATGATGTGGTACCATACTAAAGAGCCAGAACACTTTTTTTTTTTAAATCTCTCTTCCTGCAGATTTAGAGGGCAGATCTAACCCGGAGTGCACTAAAAAAAGCTCTGAAACAGGCTTTAAAGTTATAAGTGTAAAAAGTTTTTTCTGGATGTTAACAATGAAAAGAAAAAGGGTAGAAAAAAAGGGTAGAAGAAAGTATGAAAGAAAAAAATGAGTTTAGACAAACTAAAGTAAAGCATCAGACTATAATAGGTTCTATTGAAGGACACAATATGGGAATAAGATGGCATTGCATGGTAGTCTATAGAAGTGCTATAAGCAGCTAATTTCCTAATCAAATATAATAATCTGATATATTAGCTAACTGATATATTAAGAACAGTTTATTACTTTTATGTGACTCTTCACAAAAGTCTTCAAATGCAACTATAAACATAACTGCATTTTATTATACACATATATAACTTTGTTATATAATATATGCATTGAGAAAACTTGTATTATTAGGATTTTTTTAAATTATTATAATCATTTTCTCACAAAACAAACACAAACTTAAGCGCTTTAGTCCCACAGTGGTACTGGTTAGCAAGGTATGTGAGGCACCAGGGTAATGCATCAATCAATTTATGTTTAATTAAGCCTTGCGAAATAAGTCATGAAGATCAAAGATCAATTAAACAATCTCTATAGTCTAAAACATATTTATACCTCCAGAGACAGTCAACAATGCTGTATACCTAACAAATAAAATGGCTTTGGAAACAAAATGAAAATTAAGCCTGGAATCAAAGCACCTGTTTAGTCATCTGTAGCTTTTAGAAAGTGGGCGAAAAAAACAGCTGCAGGTTATTTTTATAAGTTTTATGGAACCATAGGCCATGTAGAAAAAAATCAGACATTATAATTCTAAATAGTTTAGAATGTTGTCTTCTAGCCATCAAACATACTGTATGACTTGAACATAACAGGAAGGTCTCAATTTTCCTCACTTTGCTGTAGGTTTTGCTGTACGTGGAACTAGTTTGTTTCAAACCTCTCAAAATATCCTGTATAATATAATATGGTCTGAAGTCTTTTTTTTTTTTTTTTTTAAGTAAATGTAGTTATGTTGCCTTTTTTACTGAAGAGACATGTAATGCATGTTTGATAAGATTTTAGTATACATGTGCAATAGCTCTGTGTATCTATTTCAGGCAATTTCTAAAACAGCACCCCCTAGTGGTAATAAAAGGGACACAGACACAAAAAAAGGTTTTGTAGTGAAGAAGGCTGTACTGTATATTAGTATAACACGAAGGCTAATATTTCCTAAAATTATAGTTTTCCAGAAACACATGCGCATAACGTCAAAAGATTGTAAAATTTGTTTTGTTTTGAGGTAATGATTTTACTTGAATTGCAGGTTTTCTTTGATTTTAAATTTTTGTTAAGGGAATATGAAATAAAAAAGGCTTACTTGTTTTTATAAGCTGAGAAAATATAGAATTTATATATATTGACTATGGTTAGGACAGATGTTTATACAGTGTAGTAATGCAAACTTACTTTAGTTCATACAGTATGCTTTTAAGCAAATTTATTTTATATTCTTTTTCAAAATGTTTAGAATTAAAAAAAAAAGAAAAAGAAATGTTTTTTTTTTTTTTTTAGCAAATTTGGGCTGCATTTCTCCCCAAAAAACAGAGAGATAAGGATTGAAAACTGATTTACTGCTAACTAAGGTGCTGGGTGGTCGAACTCAAGCTTCGTTGAAATCTAGAACCACACATTATCTTAAACCCTTGCTCGTTACATATACTTTAAATCAGGTATTTGTAGTTAAATCATTTTAATAAATAAATTAACATTAAAATATCACTCTCACTGTGTCTGCTAACAAGTCAGGTATAGTCCATTTAAAAACTGTAAAAGATGTTCTGTGAACACAATAATAGCGCTGGAAGATCAAACACCCGCGATAAGAAAACGTGGCAAGATGAAATGTACCTTGCACAAGAATGCTAACCATTCAAAGTTTGAAAAGTAAGAAAATTGATTTTCATGAAGAGCTTTGACTTTAGGTTCTCTATCTTCAGCAGGATACAATCATTGTAAGTTGGCACGACTCGGTTTAAATCGTATCTTTCCTGTCTTGCATTGATCAGATTTCATTCTAGTAATACCTTACTTGTACCTTTTGACAGAAATTAAGCTACACCCAGTCTGTGAATGTTCTCATTTCCTTCAGAATAGAGGATAATTACATCTTTCATTTGTAATTTGTTGGTTCCGGTCCAGTGTGTCTATTATATTTCATGTCTTTGATCTTATTTTTCTTTTTTAGATGTTTTGAATGGTGTTCTTACATTTAAAAATGTGATGGATGTTATCAGTCACTGTTGTGAAAATTGAATGGAGTTTATCACAATTAATCTCACCACTACCAGTTATTTAAAGTCGTTCGTGGATTCCATTTTCAATGTTCCTACTGATTTATTTTGCTTAATGTCTTTCTTTCAACAGTGTATAGCGATGGCCGAACGTTTTCAATCACCCTATAGAATTAACATACTTTGCTTCAAAAAGTCGAATGAAACCTGCTGAATAATTTTACGTTAACATATTGAATTAACATATAGCTTTGTAGTTTTCCATATACTTAACGAAAAAATTGACATTTTGAAATCCAACATGAAATACTGTACTACTATTATGGTTTCCGGTAGACTTTTGCAATTCCATTTTCTAGTTTCTTTGATTACATAATGTTAAATAAAAGATATACATTATGTTCATTCATATACACAGTTGTAGTCAAAAGTTTACATACCTCAATGGAAATTTATAATTTCTAGAAATTTCTCGAAAACAAATAATTATAGAAAAAATCTTTTGTACCAAATTTTTGGTTTTGTGGATGAGGAAAAAAACATACAAGAAACAGATGTCTACAATTATTTATTTCGGCAATTTTTTTTTTTTTTTTTTTTTTTTTTTTTTTTGCAAAACTGCAAAAATACTGATTCAAAAGTATTCATACTCTGACAAGGAATAGGAAATGAATAGCTAGTTGAGGCACCTTTAGCAATATTGGTATAAGCAATATTTATTGGAGATTTACAGTAGCACTATAAAGAAACTTGGTTAGCAATGTTTATTGTGTTATATGGACTTCTTACTGATGCATCTGTTTAATACTATACAGTAAGTACATTTTGTTCAAGTTGTATTGTGTAACCTATCATTGGGTTTTTAGAGTTATGGTCAAATGTATTGGAGACTGAAAGAGGCAGGAGGGCTGATAAAATGTAACGAAGTTTACGCCAATGTTAGATGAATGCACACTTTTTTTTATTAAATCTAATATTTATCTGGACTGTGTATTTTTACTGACACTTTATAAATAAAAGCTCTAGTCTACACAGCATATAGTTGTTTATTTAAAAACTTCAAAGCTAGTTTTTTTTTGTTTTACAATTAATTTTTGCCACATTGTTTCTTTATGTTGAGCATGGAATTTGGTAGTATTATTTAACACTTAACACAGTTTGGTTGTGTAACTATGGGATTGTGCCAAAAGACATGCATCCATAACAATTTTTCACTTTCAGAATTCACACAGCTGAGTCAAATCTATCAACACCTCTCTCTGGATACGAGTTGATTTTTTCTTTTTTTTTTAATTATATGTGGAAGGGCGGGTCATTTTTAACCAAACTGATTTTCCATTACTTCTTATTTTGTAATCCTTTAAATTTGTACTGCATATTTATCACATACTATACCATTTCCATTTTTTGTTCAGAAGTTCGTTGCCCAAGAAAAATAAGTTTTGAAATTTTCCAGCATTGAGCTATCTTAACCAAATTTCAGCATCATATTTTAGCTCAGCCAGAGGACTGCAGCTAACTAAAGTTGCCTGTGCAAACTGCAATGCACAACTTCAAAGTTGTCAGTTTATTACTGAGGGGTTGGAGGTGTCTGAGGGAGAACAAATAATGTGTACATTTTTTATAGATATGGTTATAGCAATTGATTTAAAAGGAAATAAATAAATAAATAAATAAATGTGGCAAAGTGGTTTGTAGTGCTCCGGTGTATAGGTGATTTGAGATGCTCCAACAAAGGACAAACACAAAGTTTACCGGTCAGGTTTCTTTTAATGCTCTTTAAACCGGGTTTCAAATAATAAAGCTGGCTCTACCCAGCAATGGGTATTGCCAGCAAAAACTGGACTCAAAATAATAAAGCTGGTTATACCCAGCAATGGGTATTACCAGCTACAAAACAAAGGTGTTGCAGTCCCGAAATAATAACCACAGAAAACACGTCTCCAAACTGGGTGCTCTGGTGCAGGTGCGGTGCTCTGATTGCTGGTGGTCGTGCGCGTTCAGATCTGGGCTTCTCGCTGCAGCTCCAGCTTCATATCAGCCGCCTGGCAAAACAAACACAACACTTCTCAATGAACCCACACTTCATTCAAGGTTCCGTCCTTGTCTCCTCCCATTAACCACAACAAAAGGAGCCAATTACGGCGTCACGTCCCCCTAAAGTACCTTAAGCCCCTCCCCCTCCGATAGCTAGTTCAATCACGTCTCCTCCAATTCATGACTGAAACTTCGCTCACCGTACTAGGGCGATGACTCCAGGTACCGTAACGCCGCCCTCTTCCTGAATGGCCGGCTCCTGACTGTCCCTGGGATGAACTGCCCAACCATTCAGTAGGAAGCCCACAGCTCTGTTGTACAGTGCCCTCACCGGTCGAGAGGGAGATTGTTGATTTGGATTCATTCGCTCTCCATCACAATAGGCCAGTTAATATTATTAGGAAGAACGATTTGAAAGCCAAAGGTTACATAAGGTTCCTTTAACGGAGAACATGCAGCGCTTAAAACTCATGGTTACATTAAATGACACCAAGAGTGAAACAAGGACAGACAGCATTGCTTTATTGTGGCTAAAACTTGAATAAAGCCCTGTGGCAAAGTGCCCGCCCCTGTGTGTATTTTGTGTTACGTGTTCAGTGAGTGGAGAACAGGATTGGAGACGGAGGTAACTGTAAAAGCAATAAGAAGTTAAATATCTGCTCACCGTGTTTTGTCTGTATAGTTCGTTTTGTTTGTCTTTTTGTTTTGGCGACGAGTGCCGTGTCCTGTGTGTTTTTGTCTTACAACCTTTTTATTTTCTGTTTTATTTATTTATTAAATGCTGAACGAAACCATTCTCTCAGCTCCACCAAACTCCACCTCTCTCTGTCGTTTATTTTCTGCTTTTGGTCTGACAAAATGGCATACAACTTGCCATTTTACCAGATGGACCAACCTGATAAATCTCACATGAGGCTACTTAACAAATATACTTTTTGAAATGTTGCTGATAAAACCTCAGCCTCGAAAATCATATGCAATCTCTGCTTAACTCAATCAGAGCATATCAATTAATCCACCCTGCTTAAGTTATAACAGTTTTAGGACAACAAGCACAGATCATGCTATATCAATGTTAATGTTATGTCTGGAAGGAATCCCATCTTAAGGATAACAAAAAATAGTTGCAGAACACATCCTTTCCACAATCAATACCCCACGAAATGTACACTAGCAGAAAAAGCCACTATTTTTAGTGGAAGGAATATAACTGTTGATGTTACAAAACTAGTAAAGTAGGAACACTGAAGTCCAGAAATGAACATTTCAAGTGACATTGCACCATTTTTCTGTGGAAGTAAAAATAAGTGTTTGTGATTGTAGCCACAAAATACTTTAACTCCATAAATCCTGCAGTTTTAAAAGAAAAACATGCATTTTCATTTTTTTAACCAGATAACAGGTTTTAAAATAAATACCAATTTACTAAATATGTTTTTCAAAAATATGTTTTATGTGTATCTCAAATATGTAGTTTACCGCACTACAGGTACAATTTGTGCCATTATTTTGTTAGCTACAAATCATTTTGAACACATTTATCAATCTGATAAATAGTTGAGTAGTACAGTAGTCTCCACATACAGGAACACCTCCTAAGAGAATACTTTTCCTATGAAAATACCCTTGTGGTGAAATTGATTTTTCCAATTGTAAATGCTCCCGCTAAAGGAACAGGTACTTCTTAAAAGAACACCTTCTTGGCACTGACAGTGATTGTTCACAACTGCTACCGTACTTTTTGTAACCAGATAACTCAAACATTAAAATGGTTTATTCAGTCTTGAGGCACACTGATCGATTTATTCAATCTCTCAAGAATCGCGGTCATATCATTGACTCGTTTTTTATTCCGATTTCCACAAGTGCCCCTCATCGTTATAAAATGGCATGTAATCAAACAGTAAAATGCGCTGCTGTTTCTCTTGCTATAGAAGGTTGGAAATTGTTTGAGCTCTTTGAAAAAAACCTGAATCAGGCACAAGTCGCCAAGCAATTTGTGTTTCTCCATTGTGTTGAATATTGTTCCTGTACATCTGGACCTGCTGCTACATTTAACCTGTGTAGGGTTGCTGTGTTCATTTATTTTCACAGTTTATTAATATTATTTGGTTTCTTACTGTATTATAGTTTATTAACTTACACGTGCGCCATAACAAGCAATACATATTTATTTATTCATTCATATTGGTGTCTGGTGGTCAACTCTTGTCTAAGAGAACACTTCACTTGCTTCCCGAGGGGTGCTCTCTGTATAAGTACTGTATAACATACCTTTGAATAGTGTTGGAGAGACCACAACAAGTCCTTATGCACCATTTCAACACATTCATAGTCAAAAGTTCATCAAAATACACTAGTTAAAACTGGGCTCAAGGGGCCTGATAATCAAAAAGTTTACGCACGGCGCAGAGGGGTATGCGTGTCGCAAATGGCAGTTGTGCCAAGTTGCCATACTCGAAATGTCCTTTTGCACGTCACAATCTATTCTGCGCTGTGCAGAAATAAAATGTATGCATCGAGCAATATGCGTGATCCTGGTATATTCGAAAGGTATGCACCAAGCACAAAACCAGGACGAATAAAGACACGCAGAATAAGGATTGTAAAAGGACTGCGTTAACTCCGGGCACACTACCATTCCAGCACTGACTACAAACAAGAAACAATGCGAAACGTGGGTAGCATGCAGCATGTCCGTCGACATGTGGATGTGAATGATGCAAGGCACACCCAGCAACAGCAACCCTGACATAGCCGAAGATATGCTGAAAGGGTGTACTGGCCTCGGCACACATGAGGAGCTCAGCAATGAGTAAGTCGTGTCCAGGTATCGTCTCAACCGAGACATGCTGACTCATCTATGTCACATGCTGGATGATTATCTGGCCAGGACAAATCTGCACAGTCATGCCTTGTGTGAGCAATTGGTACTGTCTGTCTGTATGTGTATCCTGGCTACCGGGACCTTCCAGAAGGTAGCAGGTGATACAGTGGGGATCACCCAGTCAGTCGTGTCCCGCCACCTCGACCGGTTCATAACCGCATTGTTGCGACGTGCTGAGGAACATATTAAATCAGAGCAAACGAAGGAGATAATGAGGTAATGAGGTCGCGCACCTGCCGCGCGTGGTAGGTGCAATTGACTGGACCCATATTGGTATCTGGGCACCTGTTCTGGTTGTCCTGTTCTATCAGGATTCCAGTTGTATTCGGAATAGTGGGAAATTTGAATAGCTATTCCATGCCATGTAAACAGGGTATTCCGAATTAATCCGTTCGTATTCTGGATACCAGTATTCCGAAAACGTGATACCAAATACTCACTTAGTATTAGGATACTATCGGAATACTAGCCCTTCTAGACACCTTATTCAGAAAACCAGTTTTTTTTCTAGACACACGTCGTCGTTTTTTAATCTATGTTATATAAGACGACAGTTTGTGTGCCCAACAAAGCCTTTGCAAAAACTGTGCACAAATATATTAGTACTTGTATGACCCCAAACCGGTTGCCGACTATGCAATATCTTCCTATTTTAATTTTTTTATTTTTAAGTTTTTTAGTAAATCAACAGTCAATACCAGGAGATGGATTTTATATATATATATCTATATATATATATATATATATAAAATCCTTTATTTAACTAGGTAGTCACATTGAGATTGAAACCTCTTTTACGAGTGAGACCTAGCCAAGCAGTAGCAGCAAGTCAATCGGACAACAAGAACAAATACACAATAAAATACAATTAAGACACAAGCAAAACACATTTAAAACAATATATCACATTTAAAATAAAATACACAAAAGTAGTCAACTATTTAAAACAATTACAACTCTCAGTCACGAAATCATGCAGTTTACTCTTAAATTGCAATAAAGATATCTGGGTCTGCAGCTTTAGTTTGGACTGGAACTCATTCCAGGAACATGGGGCATAATAAGCAAAGGATCCTTTACCAGCCTCAGTATGCACATTTGGGATTTTAAAATGCAAAAAATAATGAGATCTGAAGCTATGGTTACTATGGGAAGCTATAAGGTATTCATTTAAATAAGTATATTAATATATTTTACATTGAATAGCCTTATATACCAGAATATACCGTGCTTCAACTTGCGTAAAGCCAAAGAAGTCCAGCCTACCAAACTGTATAATATACAATGATGAGTATTAAATCTTGTATTGGTAATGTACCTCAATGATGCATGATATAGCGAGTCCAGTTTACCTAAAGTTGATGGTGATGCAAACCTACATAATGCATCACCATAGTCAATTTGCGGCAAAAACATGCATGCAATAAGCCTTTTTTTTTCTTTCCATTATAACATATGTAACATGTTCATCATAGTGACGTTTATAGCCCATTCCCATGTCCAACAGACGAGTGTGGAAACATGCACTCACCTCTGTCCAGAACACTGCCTTCCTTCTGTTCCTTTAATACGGTCATATTAGCATATGGTCATGCATTGGTAATTAGAAACATGTGATGCAAATGTATTTCTAGGTGGACATTCAATACGCACATAGCGCAATCAAATTTGAATTGGGCGAAAGCCCTAATTCGTCTGAATATACCAATATCTGCATGATAACTGCAACGTGCTAGTTCCAATAACAGTCCACTCTGGAGTTGGGTACAATAGTGAAGCCCAACCCACCACACACACCAGATGGGCAGATCAGTTATGTGTTTTATTACTGTATTGATATGATGGACAGGGGTAGTGTGTTTACATATAGTTATATGTGTTCTTCACCTCTCCACAGACATATCGGCATCCAACGTGTACCATGAAAGTATGGAAATAAAGATTGAGAGAAGGATGAAGAAGGGAGGGGGGTCCTGCCTGTTATCTTTGCTGTGTGTTGCCACACATCTGTAAATTAATTGTATAAATACGTCATACACCCATCTTGTGGCCCATTGCTTTGTTTGGCTATTCCTTAGGTTGCTGCGCATTACGGGTGTAGCGGGTAGGCAGCTGCAGTTTGGAGAGCCAAACCCCGTCAGGGCACTCTTGCTGTGAAAGGCATGCTAACATTTTTACTAAAGCCAGACCGGTGATACAATCAACCATTCAAAGACCTGTTTTTTCTCTGCAGCAGTCCAATCATAAGTTAGCTGAGGCAGGACAAACAGTTCTGTTACTGTAATTTCTGGCAGTTTTTATGCAGCTGTCCAGTCTGCTGAATGTCAGTGTTGCTAACTGTACAGACTGTTCATTTATTAAGAACTCATAGTAGGCTACAATTAACATTTTAGGAGCATATTTAGAATGAATTATTATTCTTACAAAAAAAATGGCATAACGAAAAAAATCAATTTTGGCGACATTCAAAACCTTGCAAACTGGGCTTAATCATGATGTTCAAATGGGTGAGTAGAATGAATTACAACGCATTTCTGTGTATTATGTATATAAAAATCTTGATTGATGTTTACTTTGCAGGTGAATGAACTCATTACATTTACAAATCAGAGTATGCTACCACAGTAGACTTTGTCACGGCACGACTTATTTAAAAAAAAAAAAAAATCATTCAGAAAAGAGACAGTATATCCAAAGCCTTTTTTTTTATTTTACTTCAAAAACATAGCTATGTCAGATCAGCTGGCCTTTAAAGAAACCTATATAGTATTTCCTCGTGATACAATACTGTCAGTATTCAATAAAACAGTGGCGTTACCAGTTCATTAATTTGAAAACTTGGTGCATAGCTATGGAGCCAATTTGAATGGTCCTGTATGTATGTGTGCAGGATATATTGCGTGGTCTTGTCTGCTGTCATATCGGTACATACTGTGACAACACCAATGATAGCAGCTTGTCGGGGTAATGCCATTACTAATGGTGACTGTCCATCATTCTGCATTCTTGGTTGACTGTTGTGTGCAGTTGCTATATTGGTAGTGAATGTACAGACAGTTTTGCGAGGCACAAACAGATTTGCGAATTGCTCAAAAAACTGCTATATTCCAATGTCACGCAACTGCTTTGTGCCATTTTGGAATATCTCTCATTTTGTGCCAAAGCATTATTTTATTTTTTTTGCGAGGCACAAATTTAGCGGAAAGTTTAATACCTGGATGGGGCTGCACAAGAAGTAATAGTCATCTTGTGATAAAGCAGAGTAAAGACTCCCAAGCCTCTGCTCTAAATACTAAGCAACACCAAACAGGCTTTTGGTCTTTTCATAACAGGCCAGGTTCATAACCAGGTTATGGAAAGTTCACCAGGTGAAAGATAAAGTGGTTTTGCAAAATAAAAGGCATGACTTCTTGAAATCACCCATAATGTGTAAAAATAAACGATTAAAAAAATGAAAATAGGTTCTTGTCAAGTCATTTATTAGGTTTGTGATATTCCATGATAAAAAGTCTGAAGATTAATATCAATTCAACATTCTCCACAGCATGCTGAATTCATCATTTTAATGCCTTTTTTTCCCGCCGAAATGTCTACAGAGCCGGTATTAAAAGAATTTACAATCTAAATAAAATCGACATAGAAAATGAAGAGCAGACAATACTAGAAAACTGACTGCAGCCAGTAAGGCCTAAATACTACACCTGCCTATGTAATTAATTGTTCCTTTTAGTTATGGACCCTTTCTTTTACTGGAATTGAAGGGGCAAATTTTAAAAATGGTTTGTAAACTACGCCATCAACTGTTCCCAAACTTTTTTGCAATGGTGCACAAAAATAGGACACCTTACTAACACACAGCCACTCCGTTTCGGAAAGTGAACAATAGCTCTCCAGCACCCCTGACATCCCAATAAGTAGCATTTTGTGTTCTACACAAGCAAAGATATCCTATTCTGTTTCAAGTCAAGCAAGTGTATGCACAAAATACATAGGAGTTAGTGAGAGTTGGTCTGGTTACCAGATTTGGAGGTAGGGAAGTTGTGATGATAATGTTTCTAACTGTACTTGAATATAATACATGACATCAAGTCCTTGTGCATATAATCACATTAAGGTAGTTGTATAAATAAAGTCAAGATGCTGTCAGTTTACAGACGACCTAGAAGTTTAACATTTAATTCCCCAGGAGGAATTCCAAATTACAAGACTAACTGTATTTTTTTATAAAGCTACTTTAACATTAAGCATGGAGTTAAAAGGTATATCCCATTGTGCTGACAATACTGGAAACAAATATAAGTTACAAAAGAAATAAAAGCTGTTTATTTAATTTAAGTATTGAATTGGTAATATTGAATGCTTTGCAACTGAAGTGCCGAGTTACTAATACTTGATACAATGGCCATTAAGCTGTATATCTAATACTAAATAATTGTTACAATATTTATATGTTTCATCACTGAACTGGTTTCAAAGCTGCACCAGTTTAATTATTATTTTTATTAAAGCTAATACTAGCAGGAAATACACTAGAGTACTGGGGTATGTGGCTACTGATACCAGTGTATCATTTAGCTTGTAAGAGAAAATGCAATAAAAAAAAAAAAAAGACAATCAGTAAATATTTCCACGTGTTAAGACACAACTGAATTTTTTGTTCACTTTTATGGAGGCTTCTTAATTGATATATAATCGTACTGTGTAGAACTTTGTTTACTGTAGGCCAGTTTCACCAACTTAATTTTAAAATTCATCTTGTGTTAAGTAACGCAATACTGAAAACAATTCCACAACATGAGTAGTTTTGACTAATCCATGCTGCAATACAAAGGTCTCCTCACTAAACCATCCATTTATCGGGTGAAAACTACAAAAGTATCTAAAGCTGCAACACCTTTCCTCTTTTTACTATGGGGGGGGGGGGGGGGGGGGGGTAAAAATAAAAATCAAATCCCCTTGTATTCTGATTACATAATACATTATGGTGATTTGGAGACTAAAACATTTGAAAATAGACCAAGCTCTAGAACTATTCAATGTTTCCATCGGAATCCCTTACACTACAGAAGCAATTTTCTGTCCAGAAGTCTACTTCCAAAAAAAACAAACACTCAACATCATTTTACTGGGGGCTTAAATAATATAAAATATTCTTGAATCATTTTCAACCTTAAGAAATATGGAGTTTCAGTTTGTGAAAAATCTTATATTCCAATTTAAAAAAACACTGGACGCTGCACACATTATACAAAAATTGGACAGTCTGTCATTTCATTTTGTCTACTACTAATAATAAAAGCTATTGGGGAAGACACCAGCATAATGCTATGTTTCTGGATTGTATTGTGTATTTTCAGTAATCAGCCGTTTGCTGCAGGCCTCTTCACTGATACGATTCCCGGACTTTTGACTGCAGGGCATCACAGGTCTTCTTGGCGTCACCCAGCAGCATTGCAGCGTTGGGCTTGTAGAAGATAGGATTGTCCACAGCTGCATAGCCTACTCCCAGGGACCTCTTCATTATAATAATCTGTAGACAGCAAGAATCATCAAATCAATACCCAGAGGAAAGGTTGAGTGCTCAGTGCGGTACACAGGTTTTCAACTTATTATATATTTTTTACTTTAATGTGGTTTTTCAGGGATCACAATGTGTTCTTGTGGTTTTTGTTTCTGTTGGCAGCTCTATATGGGCCATCTATCTCAGCTACCAACTGTCACCAGACAGCAAAGACATTCTGGCTGAACTCTTGCCCCGTGGGCCAAATGTGAGCAAATTGATAAATGGTCACTCTGCAGTTGTTTATCCGTGACCTGTTAAAAAAAGAGAAAGTTCCAGTCTCCTCAAGTCAATCCATAACAATTGGACCAGTAAGTTAAATAAATGTATTATCACCGTAACCTGGGTGTTCAGTAGGAGTTGCGCTTCATTTCCTTAGGTTTCTAATGTCTTTGCTTTCTCTACCCGTTTAATACATCCAGTATGCCTTTCATTTAACCTGTGTTTTTCATTGCTTTGAAGACAGTTTGTTATATTTAAAATAGAGCTGTATTAATACAAACCCCATGGAGAGAAAACCTGTTTACCTGTAAGTCAAACCTACTTCAGAACACATGGTACCCTTATTACCGATACTAGCAGTTTCATCTGGTAAATATTTAATCCACTTGGATACAATAAAGAACTTGTGATAACTCACCTAAGGTAAATTAAAATAATTCTACCGATTTATCCAATTTGTATCATATTAAATTCCCCTGCCCCACCCCCCACAACACAACGACCTCACACATAAGACCAAGTCGCATCGTGTTGAGTATTAGAAGTTTCATACAGGAGAACAACTCGCAAATAATAAGGTTTGACAATTATTACAATTTCACATTGAGGTAATTATAGGTTTTTGGCTTTCACTTCAGGCAGAAGGAAAAAAGAGGGTATAGAGAGAGAGAGACAGATCATTTCTGCTTTAAGGCCTTCTTCGGGCATGCTTTGCAACCTGATTTATCTGACTCCTGTCTTAACAGAAATTATGGAAGTAGCCGAGAGCCCTCATATTTTACTCACCTGTTTCGACTTCCAGACTTCCAGAACCGGCATTCCAGCAATTATGGAGTTTGGGTCCTCTTGGGCCGCTGAGTTCACAGTATCATTTGCACCAATAACCATGACCAGGTCAGTTTCTAAATGTCAAGAATAAAACATGCCACTTTTAAAAAGATTATAGCCCTTGCTAAGAAAAAGATAAGAAATATAGTAAACCTTATGCATAATAGTACAGAGCCTGAAACAGTCTTTATGTTTAACTAGGCTCATGATGGCAGATTATACCTGGGAAGTCTTCATTGATTTCATCCATTTCCAGCACTATGTCATAAGGAACTCCAGCTTCAGCCAGCAGCACATTCAGCTGACCAGGCATTCGGCCAGCTACTGGGTGGATACCAAACCTGCAAAAACAGCAGAAGAGTTTGTAGAGGTCTCCAGCCTCCTGCTTAAGGAAGTACTCAAAGGGCAAATGTGGATTACAGTGACACAATCTGCCCCATGCGCTGAATAATAAACAGCAGAGTTTAGAAATGGCACACATTTTGAAATGTTGCTTATACTAGTATTTGCATTTGTATACAAGAAAGTCTGAAATGCATAAAATATCATCAGATTGGGCCATTATGTGTGTCTGTACAGCATCTCAACTGAAAAAGGTAATTGGCTGATTTATGTAAAACATGCAGATTCTATATTCAAATGCAAGACAATGTAATGCACCGCAGCAAACTGAAAACGTCTGGTTATCATCATAACCCTGCTTCTCAGAAACTGAAATGCAACCATTAACCCATTAGGTAATGGTTACATTTCATACTTGAAATGGAACATTAGGTTATTATTATAACCCTGATTCCATGAAATAGAAATGTAACCATTGCCTAAAGGGTTAATGGTTACATTTTGTACTTGAAAGGGAACCAAGCACTACTGAAACATGAAGAACAGACTCCCATTTCCTTGATGCGAGTGTGATCCAAGCCTCACGATAGTATCTTCCTAGAATGGTCTTTCACATGGTTTAACTGTGACAGAAACGCCTAAATACCCAAACAGAATCTGAATGTCTATTATGAAACTACATCTAACTCTCCACAAGGCCATCTAAGGCCCCAATATCCTCTCATGTCTCCCACCACATACTTTTGGCTTGGTAAAGGGAGGAACTGCCTGTGGTTCTAGCCTTCCTCATTCCTTGCCCAGCAATGTTGTTTTATTATCTTCGGGCTGTAGAGGTTATGTTAAGGCAGAGTCTGTCATCATCCACACCCAGTGGAATACTGGATCATTTCAAGTAATAAAAAGACACAAGCAGTTCAGTGATGAGGTCCATGCTACAATGCAGAAAGTAAGCATTTCCTAAGCCAACCAATCTGAGGTTGCTGTCGGTGGGGTTAGAAAATAGAAGCATCAAGGGCAAATAAGTTAAATCATATTTTATGCATAATCAAGACATTATTAAGAATTAACCTCATTCCCCCATGCCAATGCCAGCAATTTAGCAAGCTTGTGCCCCCAGATGCAGACACAGACCTCAGAGTGTGTGCCATGACAGATTCACTGTCAGTTCACTCCACACCCTGCTGACAGGAGCCTTTCATTCACAAGCCTGTTCTTTCTTACGGAAATGCATAGCAGACAATTAAAAAGAGGCACATTAACCCCCTTGGACGTTTTCACAGATGTTACAACCTGAAATCTGCATTTAAATAGGACTTTTTTTCTTTGATTTACACAACCTACCCTCAACACTTTGAAGAGGCAAGAGAATTTGTATTGTGAAACAAGTTAATGAAAAAGAAAAAACTGAAATGTCTTGGTTAAATAAGTATTCACCCTCCTGAGTCAATACTTGGTAGAACCACCTTTGGCAGAAATTACAGCTGAGAGTCTTTTGGGGTAAATCTCTACCAGGTTTGCACATCTGGATCATGAAATATTCACCCATTCTTCTTGGCAAAATTGTTCAAGCTCTGTCAAGTTGGATGGGGGGGACTGTTGGTGGACAGCAATCTTCAAGTCTTGCCACAGATTCTCAATCGGATTCAAGTCCGGGCTTTGACTGGGCCACTCTAGGACATTCACTTTCTTGTTTTTAAGCCACTCCAGTGTTGCTTTGTGTTCTTGGGGTCATTGTCCTGCTGAAAGGTAAATCTCTGTCCCAGTCTTAGGTCTGGATGTTTTGCAGACTGAAGCAGGTTTTCCTCCAGAATTTGCCTGTATTTAGCTCCATCCATTTTGCCCTCTATCCGGACAAGCTTCCAAGTCCCTGCCGATGAAAAGCATCCCCATAGCATGATGCTTCCACCACCATGCTTCACAGTAGGGATGGTGTTATCTGGGTGATGTGCAGTGTTGGGTTTGCGCCAGACATACCGCTTTGCATTTAGGCCAAATAGTTCAATTTTTGTTCGGACTACAGAATCTTTTGCCTCATGCCTTTTTGCAAATTCCAAGCAGGATTTTACATGGGCTTTTTTCAGAAATGGCTTCCTTCTTGCCACTCTTCCATACAGGCCAGATTTGTGGAGTACCTCACCTCGGCTATTGTTGACACATGGACAGTTTCTCCCATCTCAGCCATGGAACGCTGTAGGTCTTTCAGAGTTGTCATTGACCTCTTGGTGGCTTCTCTGACCTATGCCCTGGGTGGTGCCGTATACCTTCCACTTCTTAATGATTGACTTGACTGTGCTCCAAGGGATATTAAATGCCTTTGAAATCTCTTTATAAACCTCCACTGATCTGTGCCTTTCCACAACTTTATCCCGGAGGTATTTTGAAAGCTCCTTGGTCATTACCCAACTGTGGGACCTTAGAGAGACAGGTGTATTTAATCTGAAATCATGTGAACCACTTTTACTGCACACAGATGGACTCCATTTAACTGATTGTGTGAATTCTGAAGGCAATTGGTTGCACCTGAGCTTATTTAGGGTGTGTCATAGCAAAGGGGGTGAAACCACAGCGCAGTCTCCTCTATGCAAATTTTCAAAACATTAAGGCAAATGTTAAAAGAAGTGGTTCAGGCTCCGTTCTCTGAACAGAGGCAATGGTGTAAACATTTGTGTGGAACTTTTACATTGGGAAACATCGTCCACAAGGGAAAGAACCCAGAACTGCAAATCTAAATTTCCTTTGTCACCTGGTCCAAATATGAACCAGAGACTCCTGAGGTGAAACACCAGTAAATGTGTCCACTATAACGATCCCCCCCCCACCCCGACCCCCCGGGTCAATTAAATCTATCTAATTGGTGTCAGCTCTCCGTTTGGATCAAACACAGAGAGAAACTTTCAATAGCTACTGGCAGTTGACTCTTATGACAGTAAAGCATGGGACAATGGGGGACCTGCGGTTTGATCTATTGAGTGTGTGTCATAGTTCCATTACTGCTTAGCAGGTTGGGGAATTCAATAACAAAACCAGCAGGAAGATGCTGTTCCACACGTGCATTTCCCTTCTGTGATTCAGTTAATCGTCTGCAGATGTTGTATGTCAGGAAAACGTCTCGCCCAGCCTTCTGCACCAATGACACAGCTGGCGTTTTATAGCTAGAAGGGACTTATGTTCCCCCAACATTTGCGCATTCTTGACCCTCTGAATTAATTGTGAATCACAAAAGCTGAAAAAAGGAGGAGGAGGAAATAAATAAATAAATAAATAAAATGCAAAATGACCAAAGATATCTTTCCTGGCATACGACAGCAGAAGCAAATTGAAGACAAGCTTTGTATCCAGCCTGGCCCAGACCCAGCACGGATGTGTGGAATTGTTACTACATCTGGATTGTGCGCACACAGAGTTCTGAGGAGCTCAGAAACTACTGCAGACAGGGTGCCAACAGCTGCACTCAATGAACACAACGGGATCTCCACTTCACGATGAAAACACTACAATTACTACACATCACAGATTTCTTTCGTTGAGAGAAAAACACACACACCAAAATGGTTTAAAGTACTTTAGTAGTAAACCATAAAGCAAGCAGACTCTGCAGTTTACCATTTACCATTAGGGGAAAGAATTCAATGTATTGCAGCAAATGGCTGCTTACCGTCATACGGGTTAATTGGAGAACTTCCATCTAAAGCAAGTATACATTGACAGCTGGATATGGGATATGTTACTAATTAGATGGCATGCATGTGTGTAGTTTGGAGGGTAAGATTGTTGGGAAAATAAACTAATTCTAATTCGAAATTATAATTCACTGTCAAATTCCCACCAAGTAATTTAATTCCCAATTTCTTTATCCCCAGACCTTTTTATGCAGCGATTATTAATTTTGCACTGCCAAAACCCAGACCTAATGTTGTAATAGAAATGCTATGGTAAACATACAGAATATCGAATACCAAGTTTAAGTAAGTATAAAACTAAGCAAATATGACGACTCATTTAGGCCAGAGAATTAAAAAAAAAAAGTTACAGCAAAAATGTTTAAGACACACATCTGGTACTATAGTAAGTTAAGGCAGGTTCTCGGTGTGCTTGCTATGTCTGCTAGAAAGTCTGCTTTACTTCCTTGGTCATTTTCACCCCAGCAGTGTCTTCTGGGTCAAAGCATGTGACTGTCTGACAGCATGTCAGTCAACTGGCTAAGAAGCTGATTGACTACTGACAGAAAAAAAGGCAGTGAAGGAGTGGGGACACATTCACCATCTAGGTGAAATGGCAGAGGAAGTAAAAAATAGTCTAAAAGCATGGACTGTAAATAGCTTTCTTTAACATAGTACCAGATATCATGTTTTAAAATGAAAAAACAAGGTTTGCCAGAACATGTATTTCTTTTAAAACTGCACGAGACCATATGCTTATTGGGTGTGTTGTCCCACCCCCCGCCCCTGTCTAGCAACTCATAGCAATCAAGAGAGTATAAGGACAATTCCGCACACAGGTAGGCACGTAGAGAGCAGGCAAGCAGGACACAGCCATGACTTACGAAGGATCAACAGTTTAATTAGTGTTGAGTGAGAAGGGGAAAGTCAGCAATAGAAAGTCTGCATATTAAGTATTTTTTCTCGGACTGTAGTTTGAAGTGAACTACCTTATGAAAGGAGAAAATAGTAACATGTGCCGAGCAAACCCTCAAAACCCATTTGCGCAAACATACAGCAATGGAGTGTCAAATTTTGCGTACTGCTGGTGGTTCTTCGTACCTACGTCGCGAGTGATACAGTCATGATACCCATCATGTTTCACAGAGAAGTCTGTCTGCAGTATTCACAGTAGACATGCGATTCAGACACTCTACTTCTTTTAATGAATGACCATTCTGTGGTCAATTTCTCTTGATATTTCTGACAACATCGATCTTTTAGATGGAACAGTGACATTTAATTTTTTTTATTTATGATCCTGTTTTAATAACTGATAGTAGGACCCTGGAAAATTCATGATATCACGAATTAAATCACGTATTTGACTGCCTACTGTAAAAAATATGCATTTACTTTTCCTTACATTATTTTACATTACTCTTTCCCTCCTCCCTCCCTGTTCATTTCATACTTTTATGAAGCAGCAGCACTACAGTAGCTGTACATGGTCCGGCTCAATGCGTGCATTTGGTTAGTATGGCAACGGGGTCAAACTTCATGATTGATGAATTCCTCATACTGTACAATTAAATTTCTACATACTACTAAAAATGCACAGTGTGTATGAAGAAAAACACGAAAGCGTTGGTTTTGTCATTTCAGGTTTGCAGTTAACGTTTCTCCCGTGTTTAATATTTGGTATAAGAGGCAAAATAGTCTATAGGAATTGAATTACATAAGTTTTAAAGGTTTACAAAAAACTAAAATGTTGCTGAATTTGTCTTTCAAGGTTGTTTTTAAAAAATCTATTTCGTCTGCTAGTTACTTTTTTTTTTTGCAACCAACACAGACCATTTTAAAACGTCTCGTTTCCAGCAGAGGTTTGTTACATTTTTAAAGGTGGTTTCAGTAGCGACGAGTTCCAATGTTACAATGTACATTTTAAAGAGGACTCAGTAGCTAGGCTAAATGTTAAAATGTTTCAGCCTTGGTTTTTTGGTGATGTTCAATGAACTACCAAAAACACATTTTAGGCAACTTACATCATTAGAATATAATGTAAATGTTTTGTTTTAGAAAAATGGTTATTTTTTATTGTCATTTGTGAATTTAAAATATATATCACACACACACACACACACAATTTTCCAGGGCCCTACGGATAAACAACCAAGGAAAAGTGCAATTGATAATGATAGCAAGACAACATTTGTACAGCAGTTTTTGAAGGACCCCTAAACCAGTTACTAAGTAACCAGGCTCTGAGCTTTTAGTATGTCAGTTAAAATACCATAATAAACTATCAGTGAAATACAGTATTAAGAACAATTAACACAATTAAAACAGGAAACAAACACACATGGTATTGAAATAATATTTCATAAACATTCAGGGAGTATCCATCATTTATTTATTTCATAATCGTAGTATTATACCCATTCGACATAGTACCGTAGCAGAACCTTTGACTGGCTGTTGGCATCTCTGACTGTTTTTTTGGACAAAAGCTATCCGGTCACAGGTCGCTGTCAGGAGTATCTGTATGCTGTTTGAGATGCAGAGTTTAATTAGGCAAGATAAAACCTCGAGTTGGGTTCAATTTAATGAAATTGATGATTTGTCTTTTTGCTCACCTTTCCCCATTTTTCTCACAATACCTAAACTAAAACTTTGCTGTTTAGAAGTTTTATCATGTAGACAAACTACTACAGCCACTTGGCTCTGGGATTGGCTGTGGTTATTTAGAACTATATATTACAAGTAGTAATTACTATGTTTTTCTTGTATGTCGTAGACTGGCATATTTGTGCTGGTAAAGGTACTATTTTAGCTAACCTTATAGACATAATGTTTGAGTTGATTGCAATCTCTGCTAAGTTTCTGTAATTACAATACTGTGTGTTTGGGGTTTAGCTGAAATATAAAATCAGCTCTACTGACGGCTGTGGTCCTCTACAGCAGGGGTTTTCAACCTTTTTTTGAAACTGTACCCCTTCTGGTTGGGGGAGTTTCAGCTAACTTTCTCACTGAATGGTACCACAGTTGCAATAAAAAGGCAGAATAATCTGTTTAACACATTTTGTTTTTCCCCTCCATTTATTTAATATATAATTTTTCACAACTGTCTGGGAGTGACAAACTCAGAAAACCAAACAGTAGACTTCATTCTTAACTTAATTACATGTCTTTGGATGCACAGAATTAAGAGTATTTAGGAATCTCTGGAAACACTCGTATTCGCTTTCTATTGGGCAAAGTCATTATAAATACTACAAAATAGTCTGCACTGTAAATGTTTCACATTACTTACATCCCACCACAGCATAACTGTGTACCGTTTAAAATGATTACTGTATCAAAAACATTAACCTCAAGATAAAACCAATTAATTACTGACAATACACTCTTTTTATTAAAGCCAGCATAAAAGTGATCCAAAGGGACTCTGTATAACTGTCGCTTTGCACGGTCTGTACTCTTGTGTTTTCTTTACATTGAGAATATTTTCAACCAGCCGCTATTGCTGTTAATAAAATGCAGCCGCGGTAAATAATAAAACAAAAAACTATGGGATTACTATTTGTTTACCAGAGCATTTATACTTCTTAAAAAAAAAAAAAAAAAAAAAAAAAAAAAAAGGAAAACGCAGAAACACTGTGATTCACTGATACAAGTTGAAAAGAGCAACAATGGTGAACAGCACAGAGCGCTCTCCTGCTTCCCCTTTATCAGAGTCACAATCAAAATCGTGTATGTGTACAGGTGGAAAATGTGGATGTGATAGATTGTATGGTTTGTTTGGTTTTTTTCATCTGCGGTTCACTTTGAGCTGCTAAACAAGGATTAAATAAAGTATATACAGTGGTTTTGAAAATACATAATAGTTATAGTTAAAAAATTAAAAAAATAAATAAATAAATAAAAATTAAATTATTTGTGCGTATGACCCTCTAGAGCAAAACTCCGGTTGAAAACCCCTGCTCTACAGGCATCCTTTGTAATGTTTGTGACCAGTGTACCGACTATTGTTACCCTGCCTTTTTGTTTTAATACTTTGATTTGTATCTTGTGTGTTGTTTTTTTATTATTTATGTATGCTTGTTTGCACAGTTCAATTGATAAACCTTGTTAATTTGCTGTTAGCCCTTTATTGTACAAATCTGGATTGCTGCAATGGCCATATTAACTATACTGGTATAATATACTTTTACAGCTGCATATATAATACATTGGAAAGTGTAATCTTGTTATTCAAGGTGATATTCGTTCGCTTACATTCCATGGTATTGGGGAATAGTTTAGATATTGGAAGCATTAAAGTGAAAGTCTGTACTTTAATTGCACTTGTGTTCAATTTTGAATTAGAAGCAAACGGAGGGTGGTTTTTGATTTATGTATTTTTATATATATATATAAATATATATATATATATATATATATATATATATATATATATATATATATATATATATATATATATATATAGCATTTAAAAATGTGTTTAGTAACCTCTTTTTTTCCCCAATGGTATAGTCTTCAGCTATTCTTATTAGTGCTGGGACAAATATCCAAATATTTTTTGACATGTGTTCTGGATACAAAAATCAGATGTTTGATTTCACTACAAATGACAAGAATACCTTGACCTTATTTACCGCCTTACAAAATTTGCACAACAGTTTCAAAAAATGGCAAATGAAACAGAGCTCTGTGCAATATGTGATATTAATATATTAAAAAAAAAAGCAGAATCAACACAGCAGCTCTTGAGCCTACATATTTAAAAGTTTTAGACAGCAAAAAGTAAACAAACCAGACTATGCCCGCGCATTACAGTGATCCCTATGGAATGCCACCTGGGACAAAAATGCGTTGTGCTGCTTTAGCGCGAGCCAGAATCTCATGGGACAGAAAAGATAAGCACGTCATTACGAAATGCCTCGCTTATAAAATACACAAATTCCTGAAAATGTTGTGTAGTGATTTTTAAATAGACTATATATATTTGTTGCGACTTTGTGATGTGGAATGTAATAAACAAGAACCAAAACGGTGATTTTTCCCCCTTCACTTTACAATGCCATTTCCACATTTTGTTTTATATGAATTGTTTAAAGTTAAATTTCAGCTTCCTTTTGCTTGTTCAGCTACAAAAAGGCACAAGTAATCCATGTTATTACTTTATTAAAATGTCGATGGACGCTGTATGTAAATATGTAATTGGTCAACAGTTTTTTTTTTAATTTTATTTATGGATTTCGATTACGGTTTCTGGTACCGATCCCTGAACAGTACAGTTAATATAACAATTTAATATAACAAGAAATCTGAGCATTTGATAGATTCTGTAACATATTAGCTGTTTTTTTTATTATTTGTGTTTATTGGTTTTGTTTCATTCTTTGAATGTGTTACTTATGTTTGTATGAAAGACAAAATCCATTCTCGGTTCTTGTGCATTATATTTTGCTGTTAAACTTAAGCATTGTCAGTTGGTTAAGCCAGTCTTCTTTTATGGATTGATGTTGCTCTGTGAAAATGTGTCTATATAAACAGAAACACTTCTTTCAGCATCCACATAATTAGTAACAATTGACAAATATCTTTTAGCCTTTCTTGCTAAATAAATGGTTATTCTGCATTTCTCCAAAATTCAGTTAAAAGAAATTCCACTACTGTTTCCTTTTGCATATAGCTGATATCCCTCCAAGTCTAATTTACAGTAAGCATCAAACCATGGAATAGACTCTAACGGGAAGATTTCTTTATCCAAACTACAAACTTGTTGTGGATCAAAAATCCTTACTGCCTTCATAAACTTGTGAGCTATTTGAATAAAACATGGTTTTATTCTGCATTGATCAGGGTGGTAGTAGCTCCATTTCTCTAAAACTTTGTGGAAAGTTTTAACACACTGTTTATACTGGCATCTGTGCTGTGCAACTCTTATGCCAATGCTCGGTATATATTTATTAATTCTGCAACTATAATATATTTTAACACCAATGTTACGGCTTTCAAACCACTGTATACAGTCCCCTAGTCCCTTACCATGCGTTGAGACACCAGGTGGATATTGCTGTGTGCAATCTCTCAAAGAAGAATGTCTCAAGGTAAGCTTTTTCTTAAAACACATCAATTTCGAGAATGGACATAACTAGGGGGTATTTTCTAATCAACCATAATTTAATGTGTTGATTCCTTAATTATTCTTTAGGTCAGTTTAGCTAGTGTGGCTACACAGACATTTGGAGGTTTAGGACTGAATTGCAGATTAGTCCTGTCATTTTAATTCTCCTGTGAATTTCACAGGGCCCTACACATTATTTGTAACCTGACAGCTGAATTAATGGTAAATTCAAGCAGTGATAATTATTCCATCTCTTAGGAATTACTAGACTTTCTTGCTAGTAAATTATTTGTTTAGGTCAAAAGGAATAATTAATGACTGCATTAGTTCCAATCATTATATTCAAACAGCTGTATGAAATATTATGCTACACAGATGTTTTCCATTGCTTATGGTTTTACATATTTACACGAGAGAGAGAGAGAGAGAGAGAGAGAGAGAGAGAGATTGCGACTAGAAGGAAGCGAGTTAGGTTGTCAGCCAATGAGTTACTTTCAATTATCTTTAATGAATTCTTTTTTTTCATTAACTAAAAACTTTTGCCAAAACATTGCAGTCGGATAATATATATATATATATATATATATATATATATATATATATATATATATATATATATATATATATATTATATATATATATACACACACACATATATACACACACACCATATAATATATATATATATATATATATATATATATATATATATATTTTTTTTTTTTTTTTTTTTTTTTTTACCAACATGTTATATTGGAAGAATATACATTTGCAAGAGTTTAAACATAAAACACTGCTGATCCAGAAATTTGTTTCCTTAAAATCAAGCCACACATGAATATCACCTCATCATAGCAACACGTCATATCTGATAGTGTGAATCGTCTAGTTGTTCTGTTCTTGCATTAAATGCAACGATAGATTTTAAAATGCGATCTAGTAAAAAATTACACTTCTTTTGTTCTTTTTTTTTTAGATCAGCACTTACATTTTGGGAAAATGAAAATTAGTTTACTTTAAGACAAGACCTTCTTCATTGAACATTCATCTCTGTGAAATATTGTTAACAGCAATGACCACCAACAAGTAAGTGGTGCTCAGAATTAAATCAAACATTTACATAGTGACTCCATACTGAGTTAGTCATGGCATTGCTGTATTTATGCTGCACACAAGATGAGTTTGTGTGTTTGACTAACGATAAATACATTTATAAAATGGCCCTAAGTGAATAACAGTAAAAGATATATTGGCCAGTATTTTCCACCATGGGAAACTAACAGGCAGATTGCCCACTCCATAACAAATTGCCACAGTGGGGGAGGGGGAGGGTATACATGCCCAGTATACATGCAAATCACTCCTTTTACAAATATTCACTTTCTTTTTAGCACAGCTCAGGAGCTACCCAAGTTCAGGACCAGTTCTAGTTCCCTGCCATAATTATAAAATTATATGTTAAGGGTTAAACCTGGTGGTCTGGAGAGTCTAGTTTTGCCCGGGCCAATCTAGTTTCGCCAAGGGCTTCTGGGCAAATCCCAAAGTTACCACTTTTTTTCGGCATGAGCAAATCTAGACTGGCCAATAACTTGAAAAAGATGACTGAACGAAACCTGTTTTTTCAACAGTTTTCACTGAATTTCAGGACTAGCCCAGGCAAGTCTAGTTTCGTCCAACGCTTCAAAATCGATGCTGGGTGAATCTGGTTCGCCCATGCAATTAAATCTGGGCAAGTCTAGTTTTGCATTTCAACACTCTCCCTTGCCAGCTTCCAAGTTTTCAGCACCACTGCTGGAAACCCAGCACACCGTCGCTACATTGTACAGCAGTCAAAGGGTCTTTATAGATTTAAGAGCCATTATCATATGATCATCTGCTACTTTGGATAATGTTTCATTTTTTGCTGTCAATACACTGCTGTTGCACATAAAAACAAAACATTGCTTCTTGAAAAAGATATATTTCATACAACTAAGCGCTACATACCGGACTTTCTTGCCCTGTTCTTGGAGCATCTTTACCAGTTCAGCGATGGGGTACTGAGCTTTTGCTGCACACAGACCATAACCTGAAACAAGCAGATTAAACATGGTAACGTTTATACAAAAAGGAACATGTCTTTTTATATGATTCAGACTGCCATAAAGCAAGCAGATTTAAATGTACAAATGATAGAAAAAAGGGGGGGGGGGGGGGGGGTGGTGGGGGGGGGGGGGGGGGGGGGGGGGGGGGGGGGGGGGGGGGGGGGGGGGGGGGGGGGGGGGGGGGGTGGGGGGGGGGGGGGGGGGGGGGGGGGGGGGGGGGGGGGGGGGGGGGGGGGGTCCTTTAAACACGTTATGACACAGACAAAACTATTTTGTCAATGTTGCCCCTAAAAACAAAGGGTTTAATGCACTGTGGCCGACCTCCCTCAACAGACACATTTTACCCAGATTCTTATCAAAAGACACAAACCAGGGGTGTGGAATTAAATGCTGTGGGACAAAATGCTAGAAAAATTGACTTGTCCCTCCCAGTCACACAAACAAGTAGAAATAAGGATTTTGCTTTTATTTAAAAGTGAACACAATAAAACTGAATGCTAAATAAATATTATCTTCACTAGACTTCCGAATGACAGATAGGCCATACATTTGACACTTTTTTTTCCTGTAGATTGATGTCCGTAAATGGGACTGGTCTTTTGAGAGAGAGAGAGAGAGAGAGAGAGAGAGAGAGAGAGAGAGAGAGAGAGAGAGAGAGAGAGAGAGAGGAGAGAGCTGTCCTGATTAGTTGATTTAAATCGGTCTGATTACTCTGTTAAAGAGTTGATTGCTTTTCTTTATTTATTTTTTTACACAATTTAAAAATTGTGCATATTTTTATTTTTTTTGCATATAAAAATCAAATCAACCAATAGAAGATCTGCATTTT
>NC_054534.1:37687688-37697215 GCF_017654505.1 Polyodon spathula
GACTGAGGGTTTGTGAATTAAAGGGATATGCATATGTGAGTATATAATTTTGGTTTGAGGTTTAGAGGTACGCATTTTTAAATGTTTGTGTGTATATGCTAGACTTCTACAATTCAGAACTTTTCAGAAACTTGCATAGCTCTCCAGAAATCTACCAGGAGTGTTTTTCTAGCAACAGAACAAACCTTGAGAGAAACAAAAAAAAAACACCTTTGTCCAATGGGCAAAGTATAACGGAACAATTTGTAGGACACACTTCATGATTACAATGGGAATACCATTTCATGAATTAGTGCGCACATGAGCAAGGGATTTTGCCCACATTTAGCATGGATTCCAGAGTTAATAAAAAAAAATTTAAAAAATGCTGCGAGTCTTGCAAGCCATGAGAACTTCTTGCATCAATTTACTTTTCATATGTGCGCTGCAACTAAAACTGTTAATAAATAAAATACAATGCACACAATTACATATTGGTTTTGGTTGAAATGCCAAAAAATATGCATGTATACTTTACAGAATGCTCATTTAAGGGACTTCTAATTGTGCTTCATGCACAGGGGTTTAAAAAAAAAAAAAAAAAAAAAAAAAAAAAAAAAAAAAACACACACACACTCAATTTAAAAAATATGTGCAATTCTTGTTGTATCCTTCATTTTACCTACCGAACATGGAAGGGTCTCGCAGATCTCTTTCAACTACTACCCACAACAGCAAGTTGTAATCCACCAAGAATAAATCAACAAAAATATCTGTATTTCTCTTTTGGTAGGATTACCATCTGAAAACTTAATTTCACACACACCTTACAGGAACCTACACATGCATATTCTTACAAATGTCCAATTCAAAGCATCCCATTTCATTTGATTTTGTATAGCTTGTGAGTACTTTCCAATAATTATAGGTTATATCCTGCTGCGGTCTTAATGATTGGTCCTTCAGGAAATGGCTAAGTTTCCATCATTTAAGAAGTGCCCACTTTCAGCACTAAGTAACTTTACATAAAGACTACCCTAAGATAACTAATAAAAACATTTCAGTATATTGTACTAAAAAATAAAAATAATAATAATAAAAATCAGGAATAGATACATAATTTGTTTTTAGAATGTTTTACCGGTCTGATATTTTGCATGTAGTCATCTTTTCTATACTACCAGTGCATACAGTAGCTTGGGTTAACAGTGCATACCTATAGGTCTAGGAAAGATGACAAGCTACAAGATATGCCTACCTAAGCCCCTCTTAACTTTATGTCAAACATATCTTATTGTAAACCCCTTCCCTCATATTCTTGTGAAAACCATCTGTTGGCTGTAGTTCCAGAATTTATAAAAACACAATGATTTACACAGACAATGCCTGAATTCACCAGTCACCAAGAGGCAGTACATCTATGGTTACTTCATGTGCCTGTAATTCACACATATATGATTTAGACCCCGTTCACACACACGGTTTAGGCTGGCCCAGAGCCGCCTTCTCATGTGTGAATGCTTGAAAAATGAAAAGGCGGCCCTGGGCCAGGTGAAATTTAGACCAGCTTTTTGACGCGGCCTAAAGTACCAATGCTGCCTCAGGGCCGGCCTATCTGCGTGTGTGACCCCAACGCAGGCCCTGGGCCGGCCTTAACGCGCCAGTGCGGTGACGTACCTCAAACCACTCCCCTACTAGGTCAAGCGTAGTAGATCAAAACAATGTCGGTTTTAAGGGGTAGAACCTGGGACGATGCAGAAATGAACCCTTAGCGGTCCATTTATTCAGCGATTGTCAGGCGGGTCAGGTCCAACTTCTTTTCATGCGCTTTTTTAAAAATTATTTTTTTCAGAGTAAAACAGGTTTAAAAGGTATTGAATCGCAAAAGGACAGTCCTGCATCTTCAGCCAAGCCCCACCCCTTGTTCGCTGTATTTTTCACATACCTCTTTATAGACAAAGATACTCTCCCGATCACTCGTTTTATCACCAAACCCCTCATTAATGCGATCCAAGTCATTATTTTATTACTACAAAATCTCAAAAAGCTCTGCAAATGTCTGTGACATTCTTTGAACACTGGATGCAGAAGCAGCTATCTGCTTTATGTCCGTGTTATCTCTGTAATGAAAACCTGCAAGTTTGTCTGAGAACTCTCGGATATACTGAGTAGCAGGCCAGAGATAAACCCACCACGGATCCTGGATTCTATGGAACCTACGGCGATCTCCAGCCCGTTAAATAGCAATGGGGAATGCACTGAATACACCGACACTTTTGACGATGATGATGCTGGGTCAGTCATGAATGGTAAGTATTTCTTCAACATACAGCTTTCATTAAAACGATAAAACTTGCGCTCTCTCGCGCTCTGTGTGTGTGTGTGTATATATATATACACACACACACACACATTTCAGATTGTAGCTAAGATTGTAAACCTCAATATTGATAAATAACGCATACGACGTTGCATATTCACGCACCATTAATAAAATAATCTGTATTGTGACTAACGTAATGTAAACGTCCTTGTTTGCTTCATTTACGCATGATAACACGATCGCTTCTTTCCACAGTAACCGACTGCACTGTCAACACACGCCTTTATCGTATCTTATGGAATAAGTACAGTACCAACAGTGTTGCAAAAAATAAGATTGCCACATTTACGTTTGCAAATTTCCCAGCTCAATCTCTTATGCTGACTTCCGGGAATGTGGTGTTTACGTCACTGTTTACATTCCCGACAAGCACTTTGCCGCCACATATGTGAACGCATTTAGGCCCCCTAAAACCTCAACTGTGAACGGAAAATTTGAGGAGGCCCAGAGATGGCCCAAGGCCGGCTCAGTAAGTGTGAATGGGTTGAGACTAGCAATTTAGTATAGTTTACCAAAAATACAGGTTTTACTGTAGTCTTTTCTACACCTGGTTAGAGGAACACAATATACACAATATTCAAGTGTGTTCTAGTTTCTGAACCCAAACACAATCTGAGACAGCTGAAATACCTGGAGTGATGATGATGCTGTTGGCCTCTTTGATCATCTCAACAGTTTGATCCAGGTTGATCTCTGTGTGGGTTCCAGTGATTTCCATGGGTTTGCCAGTGCCAGTGGAGGAGGTACCGTAGCCACCAAGAATTACATTAGCCAGAGAGCGATTCATAGCCTGTGGGTTAAAACAAGAGGAGAGCGGATTAGAAAGCGTCCTGCAATGCCTCCTGAATCAGCATGCATCTCAGCCGCTGGTCTCCGAGTGAATGCTGCAGCAAAGGTCATTATTAATCTGGGTTGGAACTTTAGTTGCAGGTTTTGCCTCTTGTGGAGGGGGAAATGACAACTTTCCCTCCTGTCAGCTGTAGGTACATATGGAAAAATATATTTGTTTTGGATCATACTGCAGATTGAATCATTAAATATTAAATAGAACAAAATGTCTGAGAAATATGAAGTTGGTATTCCCGCCAATAAAGTATAGTAAGTAGAACTTAGAACATACACCAACTAAATGTAATGGCACACATTGTTAATGCATTTAATACAGGTATTAAATGCCAATTTAAAAGTTATCTATATCAACACTAACAATGCCTTCTTATGACAGGATTTAGGTACATCTGACTAGATACGTTTAAAGGAGCCACTTTGCCACAGTAAACATGTGGTACAGGATCTTGAGAAATCTGGATATTCATTTTCTGATAATAAATCGAAACTGCTCGGGAATTACTGTTATTTATTTCAGAAAGTTTAAAAAAAAAGTGCATCTTATAAAGTTGTTTAAAGGAATGTACATATAACCATGTTGTTTTACTTCCTTCGTCATAAACTTCCCCTGAACTTTGAGGCCACATTCTTCCAGGGCTTCTAATATGATCACCAACACTTCAGTTGCCTTTTGAGAAGTCTTCATTTGAAGGTGCACATCCTCAACTCTCTCCCCTATTCAATATTTAATTATTTATCAAATTAACAAGGGTGGATGATATTAGGATGGATGTATTTTCATGCCACATACTGGATTTGTGGCAGAGCACCTCAGCAGGAAATGCAAGCAGTTCTTTGCCTTACCACACACATGATGTAGGAGAGGATGGCTCCGGAAGACCCGATGAGGGCCCCGACGATGGTGAGCAGGTTGTTATTGAGCAGGAATCCCTCTGCACACAGAGCCCAGCCCGAGTAGCTGTTCAACACTGTGATCACCACAGGCATGTCAGCACCCCCAATTGCCGCAGTCAGAGTAACACCCTGGTTAGGAGAAGCAAAAAAAGCAAACAGATTTTTGTATTTAGTTGTGCTTCATTACATGTTTATCCTGCTTTGTTCTAACAACTTAAGGCAATCTTTCCCTGGATGCAAGCTGACCGCAGTTATGCACACATACACCAGCGTTTATGCTCCTATTGGCAGGTCAGTGCTAATCTAGTTCCAACATGTGTCCCTTCCTGGCAGTATTAATTGGTAAAACTTAAATCCTCCCCTATATGCATATGGAAAATCTTCAAAAACATCATAAAATTTACTTTAAAACACTGTCATGCCAGAGGAGTATTACAACAAAGTTTAAAATCAGTAAACAGCCTCCAGTTGGACAATAGTTTGAGCTGATTTACACCTGACGGCAGACGGAACAGAGATGCTATCAATGTCTTGACTCACTGATTGTATACCAGCCAGGCAACCATTTGCAGCTAGTCCAACTGGCGCCTAAGATGGTGCTTGAAATATAAAATGCAGATATGTAAAGCCAACAGCAATATATTCCTGACAAGAGTATGGTTTACAGAAGTCAAACATTTTGCATGATTTACTGAGTTAATGTATTAAAAAAAAGACCTTTGGCATGCTTCACATCAAAAGAATCATGAGAAGTTTTCAATATGAAACATGACAAAACTGTCAAAAGCAGTATCAGGTATGAGCTCCCTGAGCATTAACACAATCCTGGAAGCGTTGATACATAGACCTGATGAGCCTCTGGATAGACTGCTGTGGGATGTTCCGCCACTCTTCCTGTGCAGCTGCAGCCAGCTGGTGAAGGTTAGCTGGTCACGGTTGTCTTTACGCGATTACGCAGATGGATCAGTCGGATGTGACGGTCCTGGGCAGGTGTGGTGACCCTCTGCCTTCCAGGACATGGCCTGTCCCTTACAGAGCAGGTTTCCTGGTTTCTCTGGACTAGTCTGCTGATTGTTGAAGCAGAACATCTCATTCTCCAGGCAACTTCTCTCAAAGACAGGCCGCCTTCAAAATCATGCTGATAGCAACCAGACAATCTTCATTACTCAAGTGGAGCATGGTCGTATCATTCACTGTTCTTGCATTAATTAAAATCATGGCTTTCCATCTTAAATCAACTCATTTTGGCAATTTTAACAACTCAAATACCAAACACTGAGCACCTGGCATTTTCATGAAATCACATGACTTCAGATCAGTACTTTGTTATACCAAGGAACAATACTAAAACAATCAACAAATCTGCTCACTATTTAAAATGCAAAAACATTATGTATGTGTCCAATGAGCTATTGTAAAAGGACTGTTGCGTTTTCATTGTGCATCATTACATAAATCCACAATGGAGTGTCTCTTTATCCACCTGACTGAATTAAAAATCCTAAACATGCATCTCAATCCTACCACCTGGAAAACGTTATATTAAATAAACAAAAACTAAAAAAAAACTAAAAAACAACTGGACTTTGAAGTATGCTTGCTAGCTAATCTTAAATCTCTACACATTTACAAAATCACTTTCAACTCTTTTGTATATTGTATTTATCTATATTAATGCAATGTCAACATTAAAACTTCACCTACAGAAAATATCGGAGTTTGAAAACTGGCGAAACACATGTTAAAATACAGTAAATTGCATCACTAAAATCATCTTTGTTGTCTATGTAAAATATGAAAAAGTTATCTTAGAATATAACAAATACGAGGCCACAGCTTAGTATCCTATACATATCATGATTAGTATGTTAGTGTCCCTGCACGTTCAGGCCACTGCTGGAATTTGGGAAGATGCTTGTGGGTCAGCGTTTACCATGATGGCAGACAGTGCAGACACAGAGCCCAGGCAGGTGATACCAGTGGTGTAGCTTGGATCCATCATGTAAGGGATCATTCCACCCACACTTGCTGCCATCAGCCCAGCATTCAAGAAGTGACGTCCGGGAAGCATCAGAGGTGATGAGCTCAGGAGACCTTTGAGAGAACAGCAGATGTTTTATTTTTTTTTTTTTTGTTGTTTTTTAAACTTTGAATTGTGTGAAATCACCTTTTGCTACACTACACTGTAGATTCACTCCCCGTGCAGCTGATATGAGGATTGCCCTTCAAGTCCTTAATACCAGGTAGTGTACTGATATTTGTTGCACAGGGAGAAAACCTACAGCAGCAGGTTGAATGGACCTCATCCATAACTCGAAACACATTCGAAGGTAAAATAAGTCAACAAATAGTTCTGGCTAGTGCCTTCATCAATGTAATAGACTCGAGACAAAGAAGAAAAAAAAGTCTGGAAAAGTAAATGATCCACAGAAGAATGATAAAGCACTTGTTATACTAACAAGAGGCAAGAAAGGGTTTTTATTAAAGCCTTGCTAATTGCCCGTTTAAAAGGCTGCTGCACACACTGTTTGTAAAGGTTTCCATACAAGATTGTTCTAGTGTTCAGAGAGTCAGGGAGGGCATACTGTACCTCACCGAAGAGCTGTGGAAAATGACTGGAGGCTTGGAGACCAATTAGGTCCTAATCTGATGTTGGGTCTGGATACAGACTAAACAGGGCTGTGCTTCTTACAGTTCTATGCACTTTATATGAAGCTAAACGCAATAGTTTTCCCACAAGTTGCCTCAGCCAGCAATAAATGTCGATTTTGATTAAATATTTTGACCTGGAAATGGTTGGTTCCATGGCTCAGTCAATGTCTAGTTCGTAATGAAACAGAGCACGGTTACATCAATTTGGAAAAAAAAAAAAAAAGTAGGTGAAAAGTAGCCAGCCCAAATATACATGCTATTCTAAGCAATTTAGATGCTGCCAAAGGCCAGAGGAGCAAGAATAAAATGTAATGTGATCATATATTTGAAATCACTAAAACTACTGTGTTATTTCGTTTTCCTGGATATTTTTTCATTTGATTATTTCTTTACTAATACGTTCAAAATGACTGATTTACAGAAACCACAAGGAGTCAATGCAATAATGAGCACCACTTTGCTGCAAAGTACAATGCAGAACGATGACAGGCGTACTAGGTATATTATTATAGATAACGTGACAACAAAGAAGCAAAGTTTGAAGTTAATGTATATGACAGTATTTAAACTTCCAAAATGTCAAGTCACATGATAAAGTGATTGCATAGTAGCTAGGCTAAAGGTTAAAATGTGTCAGCCTTGGTTTTTCAGTGATGTTCGATGAACTACCAATAACACATTTTAGGCAACTTACATCAGTAGAATATAATGTAAATGTTTTGTTTTAGAAAAATAGTTATTAAAAAAATAACCAGTATGTACTTAATTTTTTTATTATAATATATATTTTTTTTTTTTTTTTTTTTTTTGTGCCTCCACCTAATTTTCTTGATCCGTAATTAATTTTAACGGTAAGGCTAAGGTTCATAGTCACATGTGTATGTCCTATTTATAGGAGTCAGCTCTGCCAAATACCATACTTCATTTTAGTATCTTTTGAATACCCCGCCCCCACCCCGCCCCCTAGTAAAAATTAACAAAACAAAAACATACCCTGGAGTTTCCCATAAGCGACGAGGGAGCCGCTGAAGGTCACTCCTCCGATGTAGGTACCCAAGTAGGCTACGATTTTGGTGAGGTTGGCAGCTGGGTCAGTGGCGAAATGTGGGTATTCCACCATGTACTCTGCCACGCAGGTCAGGACTGCAGCCATCCCCACCAAGCTGTGGAAGGCAGCGACCAGCTGAGGCAGGTCTGAGATCTGGATTCGCTTTGCAATAGTCAGTCCTAAAAGAATGTGAAGTAGGCTTAAAAACATACAAAATATCAAAGACAAAATGCCTTAGTGAATTAATAAATAAATATATAAGAGGTTCACCCCTTATGTGCTTTATATTCGGTCCCTACTTGTTCATGAATTGTCCCCCCAGACAGGGTAGGCATACTGTAAATGGCAGAGATAATTAAACATGGAGGATATCATTTGTGCTTAGCTATATTGCTCTAAAATGGCTCTGGGGATAAGAGACAAAAACAGTTCCAGCTTACACATAAACTCTTACCCAAAGTGCCACCAACGGCCATGGCGCCACTCATCTGAGCCAGGAGTTCAGGGGAAGGCTTCAGAGCCCCAAGAGTGGCCGCCAGACCACCAGCAACGCCCATCATGCCCAGGGCATTGCCAAGTCGGGAAGTCTTCTGGGTGGAGAGGCCAGCCAGGGCTCCTACACAGCACAAGCCAGAGCCTAGGTACATCATCTGCAGAGAGAGACGCACAGCATTCATGGAGCTGGTTTAACAAAGGAAAGCCTGTATTTTTTTAAATAATTCGTTAAAATTAATTTATAACTATTGTAGGTTTAAACGTTAACATTTAAAAACACTAATTTCAGCACATGGCAATACCACTACACTAACATATTCAAAAGTAAATGAGGAAATGAAATCGATAAAACCCCAAATTAAAATATTCCCACCCCTCAACCCCCAAGTACAAAATGGCAAAGCCCCTTGTCAGGTGCTTGTCTTGTAAATTAGGATTCCAAGTAAAAGACCAACAGGTTGATGCTCTCAATAAAATTGTGCCAATGCCATAACCGAGTTTAATCTCACCTAAACATTACTGTAAAAACCACAACTACAAAGACCACAGCAATCATGACTGCATTCAAAAAGACATCTTCAACTTGTACAGTATACAGGAGACAAGAGGTTTCTTATCGCCTTGAAACACACAATAAAATACAGAGTGGTATGAGGTAGGGATGGGAATTCGAAACGTTTAAAACGCCAAAGTGGTTAAAGTTGAATAATATGCTACATGTATAAATCTGTCATGTGACAATTTTCACCAAATGAATATTTATTAATGTTAGTAATTTATTATCATACACAGTCAGTCTGTCACGTATCCAACTGCTGTGAAGCCAGAGAATGGGTGGATATTATAAAAAGGAAGTAGCTTTTCTAATTGGTGCAACACAGATTGATAGTGGGGCAGGTTTTATTCTCGGTCGATCTAGTGCTTCATTGTACTTTTTGTATACTGTACTTCAAACTATGTACACAATGTAAAACAGAAAAACCGGAAGCCAGTAAGCGCGCAGACGTTTAGTTGCGTATTAAACAAATGGCAGGAATACGTTGTGTGAGGCAGGGGGACGGAGTGCAGGGGGAGGCGGTCAGTTAACAGAGGTGTGAGGAAAATAGATGTTTGGAAAATGGAGGTTTTACTGTAATTTAATTTTCCTTGCCTACTTCTTGTAACTTTTTCCTCATCCACAAAAGCAAAACTTGCTACAAAAGATTTTTCCTAAAATTCTTTGTTTTC
>NC_054534.1:39024725-39052225 GCF_017654505.1 Polyodon spathula
CCATAGATGTTGGATAGGATTCAGATCAGGACTCATAGAAGGGCACTTCAGAATAGTCCAATGTTTTGTTCTTATCTATTCTTGGGTGCTTTTAGCTGTGTGTTTTGGGTCATTATCCTGTTGGAGGACCCATGACCTGCGACTGAGACAGAGCTTTCTGACACTGGGCAGTACATTTCACTCCAGAATGCCTTGATAGTCTTGAGATTTCATTGTGCCCTGCACAGATTCAAGACACCCTGTGCCAGGCGCAGCAAAGCAGCCCCAAAACATAACCGAACCTCCTCCATGTTTCACTGTAGGTATGGTGTTCTTTTCTTTGAAAGCTTAATTTTTTCATCTGTGAACATAGAGCTGATGTGACTTGCCAGAAAGCTCCAGTTTTGACTCATCTGTCTAAAGAACATTCTCCCAGAAGGATTGTGGCTTGTCAATATGCATTTTAGCAAATTCCAGTCTGCCTTTTTTATGCTTTTCTTTCAAAAGTGGTCCTCCTGGGTCTTCTTCCATGGAGCCCACTTTCACTCAGAAAGCTCCGGATGGTGCGATCAGAAACTGACATACCTTCACCTTGAAGTTCAGCTTGTATCTCTTTGGCAGTTATCCGTGATACTTTTTCTACCATTCGCACTATCCTATTATTTTCTTTCTGATCTCCTCAGACAACTCTCTCCTTTGCTTTCTCTGGTCCATGTTCAGTGTGGTGCACACAATGATACCAAAGAAAAAGAAACTAATTAGTTTGTCATAATCCAATTATTTATTATCTTTTCTAAGGGGTACCAACAAATGTGTCCAGGCCATTTTAGAATATCTTTGTAGAATAAGCAAAAATTAATCTCTTTTCACAGCTGCTTTGCTTTATTTTATGACATACCAAAGGCATGTAAGTATACATGGTAAAATAGCTTTTAATTTCATCACTTTTCAGGAGGAATGAAGCATTATTTCAATGAGCTGTAAGGGTACAAACAAATTTGAGCACATCTGTGTGTGTATATATATAAAATATATATCAAAGTACATTATTCCTTTCTCACTCAGCTCACAACTTTCTCTAGAAAGTTGTCTACCTTTTCTCATCAAACTGGAATGTGCTAACAAGGTCTTGCACTTAAGTCAAAAAGTTGCCTTCATCTGATAAGAGCCTGCCAAGAGCAGGTCAGCCCGGCCGTTCTCTTTAGGCTCCTTTACAGGCTGCACACAAAAGCTACCTACAATATTTTCTATCTATTTTCAGATCTATTTGAAAAGAGGACATACATTAATAATATAATTATTGACAAAGATTATATCATATTATTTCAATTTTTATCATGTTAGTTTAAATCATCCATTTCATGTGTAACAAATCAGCACGTTCCAAACAAGATTCGAACTGTACCAGGCTCAGCTCAGAATGATTCTGCGAACACCACGACAGGCCTTTTCATCCAGTGCTTTACATTGCAGGTGTGGGTAACCAAGGTCTTCACTTGATACCCTTAAGACACTTGGAAACATATTTGGCAGGAACACCTTCCTCACATTCTAGCTTACCCAAATGAGCCCATGTCACTGGATGACCACGGTCACAACCCACACATTCAATTCTCTTTACATCCCGTGGGTCCACATTCATGTGTGAAAATGACATCCCTTCAGTACTATTACATTCAAACAGAATGAGACAGTGTCTGACTAAGTGACTACAGTCTGGGCAGGGCTTAGACCTTGTCAGTGATGATTCACCTCGGCACTTATCACATCCACACATTAAAAAATGTTTGTTTTCAACTGCTCTGTTCATAGACAGCTCTGTACCATGAACAGTAGTCCTGGTTCTATAACTGTTTCCTTGATGCATTTCACGTTGTTCAGAGAGGGTAATATTCAGGAGGCAGGCCCTCCTTCCAAATTAGGGGTGGGCCAGAATTCACTAATTTTCATATCACTTGGTTCCCAGCCTTTTTTTGTCTTGCACATCATCAGTGGGCAGACTCATTGTAACTGAATCTGGGCCCATTAAAGAACCGCTCACCCTAGCAACTGAGACCTGCCATGAAAAGTGTTCTAATGATTTATTGCCCAAAAGAGATGTACCAATACTACCTGCGACAATATAGAGTGTAATATTTAACAGCAATGACATGTAAACCAGGTATACTTTGCTCGAAGACGTTCGTAGAGATGAGGTTGGTCGCACACTCAAAAATCTCTTCTTCTTTTAGACTTGACTGCTAACAATTCCATGCATCAGATACCTCTGACATTTTGTTTTAAAACGTTTTATTATTTATTGAATAAAAAACAAGAAACAAGCACAACATGTTTCATGTAGTTTGTCTTCATCAGGTATTGCAGCAATTGTCAATTAAAAAACACAGCGCTTATATACAGCTCTGGAAAAAATTAAGAGACCACTGCAAAATTATCAGTTTCTCTGGTTTTACTATTTATAGGTATGTGTTTGGGTAAAATGAACATTTTTGTTTTATTCTATAAACTACTGACAACATTTCTCCCAAATTCCAAACAAAAATATTGTCATTTAAAGCATTTGTTTGCAGAAAATGACAACTAGTCAAAATAACAAAAAAGATGCAGTGTTGTCAGACCTCGAATAATGCAAAGAAAATAAGTTCATATTCATTTTTAAACAACACAATACTAATGTTTTAACTTAGGAAGAGTTCAGAAATCGATATTTGGTGGAATAACCCTGATTTTCAATCACAGCTTTCATGTGTCTTGGCATGCTCTCCACCAGTCTTTCACATTGATGTTGGGTGACTTTATGCCACTCCTGGCGCAAAAATTCAAGCAGCTTGGCTTTGTTTGATGGCTTGTGACCATTCATCTTCCTCTTGATCACATTCCAGAGGTTTTCAGTGGGGTTCAGGTCTGGAGATTGGGCTGGCCATGACAGGGTCTTGATTTGGTGGTCCTCCATCCACATCTTGATTGACCTGGCTGTGTGGCATGGAGCATTGTCCTGCTGGAAAAACCAATCCTCAGAGTTGGGGAACATTGTCAGAGCAGAAGGAAGCAAGTTTTCTTCCAGGACAACCTTGTACTTGGCTTGATTCATGCGTCCTTCACAAAGACAAATCTGCCCGATTGCAGCCTTGCTGAAGCACCCCCAGAACATCACCTATCCTCCACCACATTTCACAGTGGGTGCGAGACACTGTGGCTTGTAGGCCTCTCCAGGTCTCTGTCTAACCATTAGACGACCAGGTGTTGGGCAAAGCTGAAAATTGGACTCATCAGAGAAGATGACGTTACTCCAGTCCTCTTTGGTCCAATCCTTATGGTCTTTTGCAAACCTCAGCCTGGCTCTTCTTTGCTTCTCATTGATGAAGGGCTTTTTTCTAGCTTTGCACAACTTCAGCCCTGCCCCTAGGAACCTGTTTCGAACCATCCTTGCCGTGCACTTCACCCCAGCTGCCGTTTGCCATTCTTTTTGTGGGTCACTTGATGTCATCCTACGGTTGCTGAGTGACATTCGAATGAGTTGGCGGTCATCCCGGTCAGTGGAGAGTCGTTTTCGCCCTCTGCCGGTCTGTAGCTTTGTTGTCCCCAATGTGTGCTGCTTGATCTTGTTCTTATGAACCGCCATCTTTGAAATTTTAAGGATGGAAGCAACCTGACGCTCACTGTATCCCTCTGCCAGTAAAGCCAGAATTGAACCCTTCTTTTCCTCACTCAAAACTTTCCATTTCAACTCTTTGGGCACGGTCAATAGTTATTTTTTGATTCCAATTACTTTTGAGGTACTACTAGCACTGTCAGTAGAATGAGGTGTGCCTGTGTTGGAATTCAACAGACACTGGAATGGAATGGCTGCCATACATGTAGAGATGCTGATTTAAGAAAAAATTGCATATATATATATATATATATATATATATATATATATATATATATATATATATATATATCTTATTTATATATATATATCGGCTTATTTATGACAATTTTCACCTATCATAGCATTCATTAATTGAAAATGGTTTTAGAATCAATTGTTAATCCATACATAGTGTAATTATACAATAATTAAACTCAAACACTGATATAGTAAAACACTTTAAAATACAGCCAAATATTATGCTATACATTACAGATCATATTACATAGTTAATTTGAACACAACTATTCAATAATAAAGATTGGAAGACACTGGACTGTGATTCTCAACACCAGCCACCTGAAGAATCAAGTTGGCATACAAAGATGAATTATCTAGTTTTTAAAATATGTAATAATTTTAGATCCATGGATTGAGATCTAATGTTTCATTAAGTCCATGTGGTTCCATAGATTTTAAATTATTAAAGTCTCCTCATTAGCAGAATAATTGTTTTACCACCTCTCTCAGAGAGAGAGAATTTTTCAAGTCCTGTAAATTCAGGACTTGAGGCAGAACTGTGGTTCATGGTTTATAGTGTCTTGTTATCACATAATCCATATTGTTATTGTGTATTTCAGGCTTATGTTATTATTTATTACAATTTGAAATCATGTTATTTTAACATACAATTACCCAGTTGGATTTTTACAGGAACAATCTAGGTAAAGTAACTTGTACCTAATGTTCTGCGATATCTAGGCCACAAGGGCATATAAGCTTGTATACCACATGGGTTGTATTATAATTGATAAAACCGTGTATCATGTATTTATGACCAGAGTGTGGATGATTAAAATATTTGGTATTGTGTATGTTAGAACAATGAAAATATCTTCTACACCAAAAGTTACCATCTACTGTTTAAGGAAGCCAGTTGTCATTAGATGGTATTTTTTTTATATATATAAGCGGCCAACACAACCATAACCCTTAGTGATCCATTTATTCAGCACTTATCAAGCGCGTCAGGTCCAATTTATTTTCACATGCGTTGTTTAAATTTTTTTTTCCAGAAGAAAACAGATTTAAATGTCACTGCATTGCAAAGGACACTCAGTACTGATTCTCCAGCTAAGCACCACCTCCTTGATCACAACAATGTGATCCAAATCAATATTTTATTTCTATAACATCTCAAAAAGCTCTGCAAATGTCTGTGATATTCTCAGAGAGCAGGATGTGGAAGCAGCTCTCTCCTTTGTTCTGTCCGTGTTATCTCTGTAGTGCATGGGGCTATGAGAAACACCCTTTTTTCAGTTTCATTCGGCTCCTACCAGTCTCACTCTCCTTTATTTGTGTCCATGTTATCTCTGTGGTGCAGGGGCTATCTGTATTGCTCAGATAAGCACCCCCCCACCCCTCCTATCGGTCTCACTGGGCCATTGAAAGAAAGACTAGCTAACTGTGCTTGACATCTTTTTGATGATGTCAGACAGGGTCCAACATTGGACAGCAAAGGGAAAATTTTAATGTCGGACCTGGTCGCAAAGGACTAGATATTCTTTTACTAAGTTACTTTAATTAGTTAATAACGAAAGCAAAGAGGTATATATATATATATATATATATATATATATATATATATATATATATATATATACATACACACACAAACATACATTATACAAAAAAGACCCATAGTTAAAGTCTTCATTAAGACCATGTGTTGCAACACAATAAAAAAAATATATCCAAAAAGTTTCCCTTCTCAAGAGTCGTTTGTCAACTGTGCCACCTCTAAAGCCAATTTTGACTGTTTATAAAGCCCAAAATGCCAGACATGGTCTTGAAATCTAAATGCTATATATGTATGTTGTATACAGTACATTTTTTAACATACACTGGCAGTGTGTAACAGGTAAGTATATTAGAATAAACTATGATGGGCTACTGTTTTCTTTTTTCTGTTGGCTAGTGGAGAAACTGCATCTAACAGCCAAATTGGGGTAAACCTGTTTAGACTGCACTTGTAGATCACTTGATCTACCCCTCCTATGATGCACTGGATTTCCCTGTTCTACACACCACGTTACTGGATCCTCAGCTGAGGCACTATCTTTGCACTATTGCACTGCTAGTATATCATTTTAAATATAACCTCTTGTAATCCTAACTTGTTGCATCCTATTTCATATTGTATTTTAGTAGTATTATTTCCCCTTATTGTGAACTATACTGTAATTAAATATTCGTCTTACATTGTAACCCTGTACTGCACTGTGACACCTGTAAATCTCCTTTAATAATAATAATAATAATAATAATAATAATAATAATAATAATAAATATAATAATATGAAAAGTGTTGTCAGTCCAAATACAATATTTAAAATTGTATTGCTGCTGGGAGCTTGAGGGGACGCTAATCCCTCTGCTTTTTTTCTGCCTCCTCATTTTATTTTGACCACCACCTGCCACTGATATTGACAGTGCTGTGGGATATGACTAAAGGCGATTGGAATCTTAAAATATGAAAGTCAAATTATAATGAGGCATTTAGTGTTGGTATTTTTTTCTGCATGTTTTTTTAAAGAACATTTTCCAGGAAACTACTTAAATGAATATATGTTCCCAGAAATGGAATAACAGATGTGTCCACCTCATTGAACCGTTCACTAAACCTGCTTTCGACATTGTATCATCTGTTATTGACTCTGTGTTATAAAACCCAAAGGTTTACTATATTGCTTTATTGGTTCATCCCTGGCATTTTCATAAAATCCCCCTATGCTGTACATTACTGAAAGTGTTGTCCAAAAATAAATATTTCTAAAACAACCTGTGGCAAAGTGGTAAGTAGAGCACAGGTGTAGAGGTGACGCAGTGGTCAATACACGACAAACAGCAAAGTACTGGTGAAATGATGATGTTTATTTATAATCCAAATGTCACTTGACAATAGCAATAATAAAGGAGGACTGGCAATAAACAACGATGTGTATTGCTGAGTGAAATAACCACCGGGTTCAGTCCTGAAATAATAAACACAGTATAAACACACAGAACACAAACATGATCACAAGTCCAGAGTGAGTGCTGAAGTGCAAGTGGTGCAATACAATTTATTCAGTGAGTACGCATGCACTGAAGTCCGGGTTGGGTGCTGGCCTTAAGCGACAGCTCCCAGATTGTGTTAACTGTCGATCAAGAACAAACAGAAACAGTTAGATTGACAAACAAACAAAACACGATAACACTCAAGATTATTAATTGCATCAGTTTTCCCATGGGTCCTTTCAGCAACCAACCAAAGGAAAAGATCACTGGGCCACTTCCCCTAAACACCGTCAGTCACATCCTCTTTCGGTGGCACGGCCAATCACGTATCCATCAATCTAAGACTGACACATCGCCTACAGCATTAAGGCAATGATTTCTAGTACCATGGCCCGCCCCCTTCCTGGATGGTCGGCTTCTGACTGACCCTGGAATGAACTGCCAAACCATCCATTACGGGGCACTCTGCTCTGGTTGTACGGTGCATTCATTCACTCTGTAACACAATTAAATCATAATACCCATCTGTCACAAAGATGGCCGGAGTGGGTGACATCCGACCAGAAACAGGAAAATAAACAGAGAGAGAGGTGGAGTTTGGTGGAGCTGAGCGAATGCTTTCGCTCAGCATTTAATAAACAACAGAAAATAAAAAGGTTGTAATAAACAAAAACAGGACACGGCACATTCGCCAAAATAAATAGACAAACAAAAACGGACTAACACTACACAAAACAGGGTGAGCAGATATTTTAACTATTATTCTTACAATTTATCACTATTACCTCCATCTCCAATCCCGTTCTCCACTCACCGAACACACAAGCCCAAGTGGGTGAAAACATGCAGCTTTTATGCAGCTGTACCATGACTCGATTGTTAATCAATCATTCAATGGGAGTCGTGGTACAACGGCATGTGAATTAATAAAGTGCAATTCCCCGTGCTCACATATTATTACTTTTTACTTGCACGTGAAGTGCTGTGCAATCCTCGTGCCTAAATACACTTGTGTTACACAGACCCGTTTATATCCCGTGTACCAATGACTATACACCAACATTAACACACAGCAGATAACACAAAATACACACAAGAGCAGGCACTTTGCCACACCATCATATATTTATTATAAAACAATAGTAATACGTAAAGAGATGACTAATGGATAACTGTTATGCTTTCATACTATACTGAATAGAGAGAGCCCAGAATTACTTTTGCTAAGGAGTGTACTGTAGTTGATCTTTCACAAAACCATTGTCAGCTGTACTCTGTTCCTGATAAGCAACCCGACACAACATTGCTGTTCAGCATTCCTATTTTCAAGAGCGTTATGTTTTTTACACTTTTTCTCAATTCTCCTTAATAATGCAACTTGTCATGCAGTAAATATTGAATAACAACAGCAAATAAGAACAGCTGTACTGAGACAATTCCATAGGATGAAATCCTTTTCAACCAATCAGAGCATTCTATTTGTCCAGGACATCTTTAGCAATGCGTCCTGTCAAACTAGATGTAATTTTAGACAACAAGAAGACATTCATTTTATTTATATTGTAGACATGCTTTACAAAATAGAGGTTTACATTTTCAGAAACCCACACTTGACTGAGAAGCATATTGCTTTCAAAAAACAGATCTGTAATATATAAACTAGTAGTCTTCATGACTTTAATCCCATCCACAGACCTAAGCTTATATTTAAGTCTCCAGAATACTTAGTGGTTGGGGTGACCTGTGATATTCTAGTCCCTCTAAGAAATTTCTGGTGTACAATGGTTAAATGACTCAACATAAGAAATAACATGAATAACTAAAAATAACTGAAAGACTCGATATAGTATTTTTTTTTTTTTTTTAAACAGTTTTGTAGCATTTTATTTTTGTACTCAAATAGAAAGTTTTTATCTTAGAATTTATAACGAGTGTTTAAAACTATGAGTTATGTTTTTTTTTAAATGTGTGATTTTACATAAGCACCCTATTTAAGAGTTAAATCTTCCAATCTCCTTATTTTATATTGATTTTGTTCTTCTTAAATTGCTGTTGCATTTAGAGGATAGGGGTCATTCTCTCTTCCAGTGGGCTCAGATTTCACATGAAGCTTTCCAGCAGATAACATGTCCCATTGTAGATTACAGTGCCTCACACCAAGTAGGGGGTAGAGCGCAATACTTTTCTATTATAACTAGTTTTGTAGCACTTTATTTTAATACTGAAGTGGATAGTTTTTGCCTTAGAGTTTATAATTGAGTGTTTAATGTTATAAGTTATGGAGTTGAGCAATTTTACATTACACTTGATTGTTGAACTATTTCCATGGCTTCCTGTCCAAACAAACAAACATATATATATATATATATATATATATATATATATATATATATATATATATATATATATATATATATATATATATATATATAAAGTTACCCTAACCCTGAAGCAACTACATACTACTGAATAATCGCCTATTCATTTTGCTTTCAGTCGCTTAGTCACTCGCGTGTTATTGTTCAAAAGGTTAACTGACATTTTAGGGGGTCTAGTTATACCTTCATGTGGTCCCATGCCCTCGCTTACATGTTATATTTATCTTGGACTCAGCTGTTTCTATTCCGCCAAACAGAGTAACAAGTTCCATATGTGGATTTTTTTTTTTAAGAACACATTTTTTAAGAGCACAGAAATGTTTTGATGGATTGGAGCACAGAGCGGCGGAATACCGTTATACACCTCATTTAGTGTTTGACAAGGCAGGCACTGTTACAGCTGGGCATAAGGCCAACTTTCTCCACCTAATACTGCCCTAACTAGACGTAGAAAAAGTACAACATTTTTACAGTATTGTTTCTGGGTTGCATGCATTTGGAAGCCGACTCTTTTTGTGCTCCCTTGTAAAACAACAACACAGGAAAACACACTGTGAGCTTTGAATCAATGTGAGCTTTGAATCATCTCTTTAAAAGGAAATACCAGGAAAAAAATAACACAAGGGAATAATATAGCACCTATACCAGTGTATTGGGAGACTCGATCAAAACATAGATAAGGTAGGTAGAACTATTGACATTGTACTGTGTTTATATTTTAAGGCTTGTGTTTCACAGCCAGCACCTACACATTCTTAAGGTATTTTTCAATTTTAATGACAAATGACTTTGAGTGATTTTGAATAGTAGATTTAGAAGAACATTTTAGTGGCACTGGAAACGTAAACTTTGCTTGTTAGTCAAATAGCTTTGAAAAAAACAATCTACAGGTTCTCATTATTAAATACTATTTATTGAATGTACACATATAGTATGTATACATATATGTATGTATGAATGTATGTATGTATCTATGTAGGTATGTATGTATGTATCCATGTAGGTGAGTAGCTGTATCTACGTATGTGTGTATGAATGTAATATTCAAAATAACTAAAGCATACCTAATAATGTTAACACGTTTATTGCAAAGCTGATATAATTATTTTTGTTCTAAAAGCTATAGTCATCAATGGGCCCTATTGATACAACATTTTATATTAATCGAACTACTCTAGACTATTATTTACAAAGTCAACAATGCTCTGTAAAGATATTCATTAACAAGGAAAACACAAATCTGAAAGAAAAAACACTTTAAGTATAGTCTTGTAAAGTAACAAAACTAGTAAGACTAGTAAGAAATAGCTTTTAGTTTTGAAGCTATGAAAATTGTCAAGTAAGATTTCAAGTCAGAAATGCACAGCATGTGTTTCATATTTTGGAACAACGTGCACTGCCAGATATCATTGAGATAATTTTATTTCCTTTGTACCCTGGCTGGTTGCGAGAGAGCGAGAGAGAGAGAGAGAGAGAGAGAGTCATAACTTAACCAATCATATATTCTTCAGTTTTTTTTTTATATATTTAGACTTTATAAAAAAAAAAAAATCAAATGGAACAAATATAGGAGCAGCAACTAAAAATGTTATAGAACACCCTGCAGTGTTTACAAGAAACACATTACTTTATCTTTGCTGTATTTGCTGCTGGTGTCTATATTGTAGAATTTGTTTCATTTCCCTGGACAGTTTTATATTGACGGTAAATCAACTATGGAATTGCTTCTTTTTTAAACTTTTACTCGGGAATGTTAGACAAGAAAAACTGAGTTTTTCTTCCAAACATCGCAGTGTAACCAGTTCATACTCCCTCCTGCAACAAATCTCTGTTTTTGTGCACTAAGAGGACTTTGCTGACAGTATTTTTGATTTGTATTTTCATGCTCAGCAAATGTCATACAGAGGATACTGCTCTCTGTACTCCTGACTCTGCAAGTGCGGCCGCTAAATACACTGATACGCTTATTGAGATCCTCATTATCATAACTGCGATCATTTTTTGTGCCTCTTGAGTAGTTTGCATTGCTCTTAAGCTTACATAGGGTGCAGTGCAAAATAACTGCCTGGCCGCGATGCAATTTGAATTTTGCATCCGCATTTACCCCCTATGTTTGGTAATAAATTTATTAAATTTGTCAAACAGGTTTTTAAAATGTTTGCAGTATAACAAACAAACAACTCTTAATAATTTACTGGACATATGTGGCAAGGTGTGTTGCAGTCACAACATAGCAAATAGTAAATTGATATTGTTACAATGCGTGCGACTTTACGGAAGTCGTAAGGCGTGAAACTTTTTTTAAAAAGCAACTGAAGTTACATAAAGGCATTTAATAAGAGAATAGTGAGCATTAGATGGAACAAAACTGGCATAATATATGTACAACACTGTGTTAGATAATTTACTTGAAGCTCAATGCAGGGAAGACCTCAGTGTCCTCCTTTCATTTTAGCAACATTGAAGCCTTGAGGCTGCTCAAGGTCAAATTCTCTGACGTCCCCCATGAACAAGACCACAAACCCCGATATCTCGGGGTCACCCTTGACCGGACTCTTAGCTATCGGCATCACCTCGAAACTACCAAGAAGAAGACAAAATCCAGGATCAACATCATCCAAAAACTGGCAGGGACTTTCTGGGCATGTGATGCTGGGACGTTTCGGACATCAGTGCAGGCCCTGATCCATTCTGCAGCGTACAGAGTACTGCCCTTGTTTGCTGCAACAGCTCTCACACCGACATCAAATCCCTGCCACCTGCCTGAAGTCGAGTTGGCCATTTTGGACATGCCTCGACTCTTCTGTCGGCCGGAAAGGACCCTGCCATCCAATGGCGCGAGATGTGGGAAAACAAGTCTTGTTCCAAACAAGGACATTATTGAAGAAACTACGAAGGAACAGTGTGATTTCTCCTTGCCCCAGTGACAGTGGACTTCTCTTAACTGCGCCCAAACAAAGCATGGGAGGTTTGAATATTTCTTCCATGAATAGAAGATCAAGGACTCACCAAGCTGCAAATGGGGTGAGGTGCAAACCATCAGGCACATCACTGATGATTGCCCAATACACGCGTATTCTGGCAGAACAAGTGGACTCCACACAGCTACCCTGGATGCCGTGGAATGGCTTACAAAACTAAAATTACAACTGTAGCCCAATGCTTTTCAAATGCCATACAAAAGAAGAATCACTTAACGTAATAGATACACGTGTACATTTTAAGATACTTGTGATATATCTATGCATCAATTGAACTATAGTATTTTTTGTTTGCTTGCAATTTTAGTTCTTCAAAGCATACATTCAATCAAACTATTTAAAATGTTTTGTTTAAAAATCTAAATAGTCCCTGTTGCATCGCCTCAAATAGTTAGGCTACTGAAGAAGTATTGTAGTTATGTGGTTGTCCGTTTATGACTTTTCCTAAGTACATGTATTAAATACTCTGATGGCATTTGAAAGCAGTAATTTTTGACTGCCTTTCACAATACATGTTTTTATTTTGAATATAACCTACAATATTCTACTTTTTTTATATACAAGGCTGTTGTTATATCTACTGGACCAGGCAGCCATCAATTCCTTCATTTGTACATGGAATGCACCGGGAAAAATATCAGTAGGAGAGATTTCATCTTGAAGCTAGTCACAGGGCTTCAGCAGAAACATTTCAATTAGAAAACTGCAAAGCAGCTGGCTGCTGCAGCTCAACCTGGATTCAGTGCTGCACAGTGACAGAGAAAACATGTTATTTTCATTTTTACAGTTTTGTATATACATATATACACCTGTTTACACAATAGTTTCTTTTGAAATGTTTATGTTATTATAGTTTTTCATTTTTTGAAGTAGTGCTTCATATGTGGGAAGTTAGAAAATAAACCCTTTTATGATTAATTGTTCATTTAAATAGGCGTTTTGGGTGTGCAGATGTTTGATATGGCGTGCTTGAATAATCAGTTGTATCCGATAGTTTGTCTTTGATTTTAATATTGATGTTGTTTGAAATGTAACCGTCATAATGACTGCCGGTGGTGGTTCTAGGTATGAGTATAACAGCAGCAGTTCTAGTGTTAAGGATCAAGCATTTCTTTTTGGCTGTATTTGACTCTTTTATAAAAAATCACTAAAAATGTATTTTGTACAGTAGCATCTTGAAATTGGTGTCCTTTTTTTCAGTACACTCTGGGGAACATTATAAAGTAGAAACCATACAAACATATATATTTTTCTGACACTATATTTAGTGTTGTGTCTTTAAAAAATTTTCATTTTTTTATAATTATGTATTCTGCTTAGTTTTTTCAAAGACCTGAGGACCTTTACAATACTTCCTGAAAGTTGTGTTGAAAAATATTAATGTTTGGGCAAATTACAAGGCATTGTTTCACCTGAGTGATTTTATGAATTTAGGCCTTTTGTTAAAAAACAAAACAAAACACAAGACATGGTTTAGAACAGAACATTTATTTAAAAAATAATGAGAACACCTATATTATATCAACTGAATCACTGTAAAAGAATTTTGATTGACCAGAATCAGACGCCAGTATGTCTGCCAACAATGATCTAATCGTCTTGCCATCTTGTAATGCAATTCTGTAGAGTGGAGATGTTTATATTATTGTGTGGATATTAATTTCTGTACCTAAACAGAGAACATATACACAGGATATTCTATTGTCAATGCAGTGTTTTACAAATAACAAGAACCACGTATCTAATCAGCAATAATGGACAATACTCTCGATTATTTTCTCAAAATAAATATTTATAAATTAAAATAATAGTTTTTCATTACTTTATCAGTAATAATGAGAAAACATAACTGATATAAATTCTGTTAATGAAACATCTGCTTCTCTCCAGTTATTTCTTATATTTATAAATGCTGTGAAAACATATATATTAAAGAATACATGTTCTAATATAATTATAAGTCAAATACATCGTATTACAGTATTTTTCCATTGTTTTGTTATCTGCAAACAAGTTCCTGTGATGTCTTTTTTCTGAATGCTACTAAAACTTTCTTTCACCCTTTAAAATGTAAATGTGCCTCTTAATGACGAAGAAAAAAAGAAATACTACCAGGGAGTAAAATATAATCCCTATCCCTATCCAAAGATAGTTTCCCACCTATACCACAAAGTATGGTGGCCCAGCAAGTCAATAAGAAGTGTGTTTATTGTGTTTACCTGATAACAGGCCAAGAAAGACACTTCAATATGATCGTGTTACATGATCACGATCCTGTGATGGTGTACTCCCTGCCCCTGTGCATAAATTATTATTATTATTATTATTATTATTATTTATTATTATGTATTTAAAATATGACGGTGAAAAGCCCTTTTGTTTAAATGTAGGACGGGCGGAAATGCAGCTTGGTGTTTGTTTTGTTTTGTTTTAAATTGAATGTGTGACTGCCAGCGACTGATTATTAACTTAGCTGACAATCATGCATCCTTAGTAAATCCATGCAGAACGTGACCGTGGGGTTGACTAGATAATTAATAGCTGGTTAAACCCTTGATCACCACTATTAGAACCGGTTGCTTTGGCTCCAGGGGGGAGTGATTTGCAGTGCATAGGAGAGAGCACAAATGTTACTGGTGTCAGTGTGAAAAAGGTACTTGTGTGTTTGTGTTTGCTTTGTTTTGGTCCTTGTGCCTGTTTATTTGTATTTGTTCTGAAAATCTTTATTTTGTTACTTTGGTATTTACTTAATAAATTCACTGCGTAGCTGTGCAGTTTTTGCCCCACATTCCTACCTTTTGTGTTATCCTTCCTGGTTCTGACGTCCCTACCCACACCACACCCCTCACATCTCTGTGGAATAAACAGAGCCTCCGGAGGAGCCAGGCCAGGACTGGTCGTTTGGGTGTTTTTCTTTATTTTTACATTTTTTGAAGACATGCCCCCCCCCCTTTTTTTTTTCTTGAAAAAAAAAGAGAAAATGGGAAGAAAGAGCGGAAAGAGACGGCAGCAGCAGTGACCGCAGCAACAACAACAACAGCAGCAGCAGCCACTACAGTAGCATCAACCAGAAGACCCCTCCAGCATCTTCCCCTGGTGCACCTGGCATGGGGAGGTGGACCATCGCTGGAGGGAGTGCCCAGATGATCTACCATTGCTCTGGTGTGGCCGGTGTAAGGAGTTTGGGCACGGCTAAGCGCTATGGGCGGAAGGTGACCTGTACGCATTTATGGAGGCCTTGGATAGCAAAGGGGGTGGTGTTTGCTGTGCAAGGAGTATGGGCATGGTGTTACCCGCTGCCCCCTTCCAGAAGAGGGGGAGCTCAAGCGTCCAGCACCCAAGAAGGGGGGCACAAACATCAGTGCCTGAGAAGGAATCGCAGCAGTTCCTGGTGAATAAGGGAGAATCCCTGCCACCTGGGAACAGGAAGAGGCCTTGCTGTTTCCAGCACTGAGATGGGATGGCCTGCTATTTCTGGCGGTGAAGACTGCCTGCTGTCCCTGTCTTCACAGCCATGTGAAGACTGCCTACGATCCCTATCTTCACCGCCAGGTGAAGACTGTCTGCTGTCCCTGTCTTCACCACCATGTGAAGACCTCCCTGCATCACTTCCAGAGGGAATTCACAGTCTGATCTCGATTCTGACTGAGGAAGACAGTCCGTGGGGTGAAACCGGATCGCCTGGGGATGCCAGTGGAGATGGACTATGGGACCAGTCTCCGCCATATGAGGGAGACAACTGACTAGACTTGAGTCCGACTGAGGGAGACAGCCTGTTGTTTCCAACCCACCCTGAGGGAGACGGGCCACTGTTCCCCTCTCCACCAGCATGGGAGGATTACCTGCCACTCCCAACTCCACCACCATGGGAGAAATACCTACAGCTCCCACCTCCACCACTCGAGGAAGGACCAGGACGTGATGATGGCATTCCTCATCAGCCACTGCATAGGCTGCTGACGGGAGCATGGCAGAACACAGCCTTACCGCAGCAGCCGCGAAGAGGGCCAGCATAGCTGCAGCCACTGCCAGAGCAGCCCACCCCAGCATCGTGACTGGTCCTGCCTTCATCACCAGGGGGAGAAGTGGAGCTCTCGCTGCCGCCTTCTTAGCCGGGAGCTGTCCTTCTGCCATCACCTCCCGAGGGTCCACCACTGCCATTGCCTTCCGAGAATCCACCACTGCCATTGCCTCTTGAGGGTCCGCACTTGCAGTCACCTCCTCAGGGGTTGCTCCTGCCCTGTGCCAAGCCTGCACCGCCTAGGGCTGCTGAGCCTCCATCGCCCGGGGATGCATGTTCGCCATCCTGCTTCGCCCGGGGTTGCTACCTGTCATTGCTGTTGATGCATTCGTTTTGGAAGAGGTTGCCTTGAGAAATGTTCACATCACTTTTTTCACAAAGTGTTCTTTAGACGGGTGAACACGGGTTACAGTCTTGATCCTTTGCTTTACAAATTCGAGCACTTTCGATCACATTTTTACTGCCGATGAAATCCTGCATTACCTTTTAGAGCAGTGATTCCCACCTCCGGTCCATGAGGGCCGGTGCCCCTCCTGGTTTTTGTTCTAGCTTCTAATAAGTGCTTAATTGGTCCAATGAAGTAATTTAGGGTACAGCTGGAACAAACCCAGGAGGGACACCAGCCCTCCAGGACCGGAGTTGGGAACCCCTGTTTAGGAGCTTTACGTTCTCATCAGCGAAAGAAACAACGTGAAATACACAAATAAAAGACTGTAGTGAAGCATCAGTCGGCACTGCCATGTTGTTTACTATTTTCATGGGTTTCCTGTAATTAGTTCATTTGACTTAATCACCAAAACACAACAGTACTGTTGCACGTAGGAACTAGTCCCTCTGTTTAAAGTATGTTTTCAATTTTATGTGCAAGCTAATTAATGTAAACTTTTTTGACACACTATGAGATTTTGGCAAACCTTTTGACTTGGGTCTACAGTAGGCATCTAAATCCTAACAATGCCACTAATCCATGATCATCAGGGCATGGTTGAAGTTTTTTTTTTCTTCTTTTTTTTCTTGCTATAGGGCTATATTTCTCAGTACTAACAAATACAGTTTTGCATTCCTTACATGTTTGTCAGACCCCAAGACTCTGTTGTTGCTTTGTGTTTGATAATCGTTTAGATCATCTTAGCTGTTTCCAGACAGGAAGCAAGTTCCCCTTTAGCCAAGTTATCAGGGCGTTCACCAGGCTACAGTTTGGATGCCAATGATGTGGGCTTCCTCTAGCTTGACAGTTTTGAGTGTTTTTGCTAAATCTACATTAATAGAGGGTGAGAGTGGATCACCCCCAGCTGGTCTGCGTACATTGGTTCTGACCCACACTCCAGGAGGGGGACATTCAGCTGCTAGCAGTTCTGGCCTGAATTCATAGTTCACGAATGACCACAAGCACATCCTGTTTAGTTTTTCCTTAAAACAGAAGTTAAAGCTTCAGAAGGAGTTACCTTATTTTCAGTTCAGCAATGTGATATGCAAAATAGCTTATCCCTAAATTTGAAGCTGAATTTTACTTTAACACAGTGAAAAAACATTAATCTCGATGTGAAGCAGAAATGAAAGCATGTTTGAAATGTAATAATAAATATTGTATGGCTTTCAACTCTGAAAGCATGGGTTGTGTTCCATCTTATGTGAGACTGTTTTGTGCCCTGTAACACTGCAGTTCTATTCATTTTTGTATTGACTTCTGTGTTTCTTACAATTTCTGTGTTTGAATTATACCAACTTCTGAAATGTTTTTTCTTGGTGATGGGAAGGCAATTTCTTCATTTGGGCAGGAACAAGACATCTAACTGCATCATTTGAACCCCCCTATAAGGTTGAGAATGTGACAGTTGTGATTTTATGTGTATATCTTCATTACCCCAAATTAGGAAAAGCTAAGAAAATATATATGCAATTGTAACATACTGAGTACTTACTGAGATAATTAAGGCTGTTGGCTCATAGGCCTCAACAGATGACAGTACAATTGGTTTTGAATGGTTATACTAAATCCTTAAATATGCCTTGGGTTATTTGAAAAAAAAAAAAAGAAAAAAAAAAGTCATTCCTAAATGTAACTCCGGACTATTTCAGTTGAATTTTGACAAAACAAAAATGTCATGAGATGAGAAAATAGCTATTTAGAAATCAGGATGCATGCAGTCTGGATGCCCTTACACATTGCTGGATTTGTTACTTTAAAAGTATTGCAGATGAGCAAACCTATATTGTCTTTATCTTTGTTAATGCCAACATTCAGTCAATGTTTTTTTTTTTTGTTTTGTTATCGTTGAGCATGACCCCACCGGGTGGGTATGATATAAATAACCCCCTGTACATATCTTGGGTGGTGTGTTGACCATGGGGTGAGGTAACAGTGAAGAGCAATGTCAACAGCATGTGAATCTGGAGCTAGCCACTGGAATCAACAACAATATAAAATGATCTTCAGAGGATGTTGACCTACTTTAGTCTTTTGAAAGTGCTGATGGAGAAAAGATGTTGAAAATGCATACAATTCTGCACACAGCTGGAGGATCCCCTTCTTATTTATGAACTGACTGAAAAATATTGTCTTATTGTTACATAGTTTAAGAGAGAGACAGATTAAATTCCACTATGAGGACTGCTCTGTGGCCTACAAGCCTTGTTACGTTTTCTAAACAACCCTTTTCTTTATATATGTGCCAACTCACACCAAGAGGCCTGACTTCCTAAGTATATTGTATTACAACACAGCGTCCAGACAGTACCGTAAGCTATAGAAAGGCTGTCAGCTCTCATTGTTAGACAGTCTGCACCATGGGATAAAGCAAGGAATGATGGAAAAATGTAACACTGATGGACAGCAGAGTGCTGAGTTGGATGATGGGGATATTGTAGAGCCTGGTCAAGGTTAGCTGCAGAGGTTTCCACTGCAAGAGTGTGGTGGAGTTCGGGCCAAATGCTGGAACGTTAGAGCTGACTTTGCAGCGACCAGTGGTTATAGTTGAGGGAGCCCACAGCTGGTTCTAAATGAGTAAGAACAGGAAGGAATGATGCATAATGTTCTGGTATGGGCCCTGCTGTTGCCCATATGGGGGATTTATGCTCTTGTCAACCAAACTGATGCTCAACTCAAAATGATTAGTAAATAATTTTAAATAAGTGATAACATACGGTAATTAGATAAGAGTAAAAAAAAAACAAACAAAAAAAACCAAGCTATATTGTTTGAGATTATTGTTTTCCTCATTCAATCCACTAAAAGCTACATTCAAAAGGCTTCAGCTACAGTGACCTGCTTATGTTTTTTAGTCAACTTGGTCTGTTTTGGTAGCATAAGGCATAACATTGTTCAGCATCTAGGCATTTTTGTTAGGTTTGAAAAAAGGGCACAAAGTTTAAGAGGTTAAAACATTAGTTTTCAAGAAGCTGTGCCCTCAATTATGTTCAAAATAAGTACATGATCTCTTCTTGCATGTGGTATGTTGGAATGTGTCCTTTTTATATTGAAAATTAACATGGTGGGCTGGTTTTAATATCCCCTGTTGTTGTTCCTTTTTATTGGCGTTTTAATCGGCTGTGTTGCTATTAAATCCTTGCTGAAAACTGGTTGACTCATCACTCAAATATGAACGAGTAACAGTCTGTAACTCATGAAATACACAAGTTATCAAGTTAAATTAAAGTCAGGTTGGTAATAATCACAAGTTTTCTGCTTTGGCAAACAACTGCTGAACGGTGGGTGGGGGTATATACAGGAACTCCCTACTGGTCCTTGATCCAGAATGTACTTTCTAACTTTGGATGAATAGCTCCTCAGGGACTATTGAGCAAGCACATTTGCACAAAATGGAGGAGTTGTTTTGCCATCACTTCTCCACTGATTGTGAACACTTGCTGTGTTAAATCCTGAGTTGTGACCTTTGCCTTTACCCAGCAGGAGACACAAAGACTGATTAAAACTCAGGAATTCAGCTAACTCTGTAAGATAGTTTTCGGTTTGCAAGATACTCATTGTATAAGTTCAAAAGAATGCAGAAGATGTAACGTATTCCTTAACCCTTTTCAACTGGACCTCTTTTGTAATTGCCTTTAGTTGCCTTTTGGAAATTCAAAGGCAGAAAATTTTTTGAGAAAGTGTGTCACGTACCTTCAGCGAGGGGGCATCCAGAAATGGTTGGAGGGTGCGGCTGCACAAGAAGTAGTCCAACTACGTTATTTTGAATTTTACCCCAAAATATTTATATTACTTTACCAGCTGTGTTTCCACAGCAGCAGGTAGGTTATTTACATTTGGAAGACGGAGGACAGAGAACAACGTATGCTATAATCACACACAATGGACCACAATATATCAAACAGGTAATTTATCTAAGGAGTTTTCATTGAAAAATTAAAGTCATGGCAGTCATTATATATAAACTACAAAACTATTAAATAAAAGTAAGGCCAAAACTTTGAGGTTATAGCGCTAAAGCAAGTTAAAGGACTCATGCTTTAAAGTGTATGTGACAGAGACTGAATGAATCAAAGTCAACAATCTCCCTCCTGACCTGTGAGGGCACGGTATAACAGGAACAGTGTGCCCTGGACTGGATGGTTTGGCAGTTAATTCCAGGGTCAGTCAGCAATTGGTCATCCAAAAAGGGGGTGGGGCCATGATACCAGAAGTCAGCACCTTACTGCGGTAGGCGATGTGTCAGTCATGGATTGGAGGAGACGTGATTGCACTCGCTACCAAAAGGGGGTGTGACTGACGGTATATCAGGGTGTGTGGCCGAGCGATCTATTCCTTTGTTATGGTTATGGTAAGACCTGTAAAGGATGAGTGATGCTGAAAGTAACCGTGAATGTTTTGTATTTGTTTTTATTATTAACTGTTTATTTGTAATTATTAGACGACTAAGCAAACAGGGAGCTATCGCTGTTAACCCAGCATCCAACCGAGATTATAAACACTGCGCCAGTCACACTTTACTGTGTATTCACCACCAGCATGGGAGCACTGCGAAAAGGATGCGGAGCCGTGTCTGTACATTGCCTTTGTGTATTATTCTTTCGGGACTGAATCCCTGTATTGTTTGGCTGTGTAATTACACATTGCTGTGTAGTTGCCAGCACTATTATTAAACATTGCCAAACCATGAAAACAAATTAAAGAAGCTGTTTGCACTGTGAACGCTGTTTGTTATCATTGTTTGAGAACTGCATCACCTGTGCACCTGCGCACTGCAAGCCACTTTGCCAGTGTAATATCATAGTCATTGCATAGTTCCACCAGTTCTCTTAATAATCAATGCAAAGTTTAATAGTCTTTAATTTCTCATGCCTCTCAGAGAGGTTTCAAACTCTGTATACTCTTGTAGGAAAAGTGTCCCTTCAGGTCACCTCCACTAATGCATCCTCCCATTACACATATGCATGCAAACAACCAAACATAGTATATTCCAGTAAGCCTGCATAGAGTAACACAAAAGTGAATGAATGAAAAATGGTCCGGTAAAAAAAGGCATTGACTGAAAACTTAAGGTCAACTGTTGGCGGCTGCATTTAATATATTGCCTCATCCATACTATGAAATGTTTGGTTTCATTTACCACTCCAACAAGAAGCTCATTATCCTTCAGTGTGAATTGTTCCTTTAGTATTGACTACTGTGAGCCTTCATGCTCCTCAGAAATGATGAATTGAACTTGTGAATGTGAATGTGGCCTTTATCTGCAAGACCGTCCCATAAAAGAAAGTCTTATGAATGGAACTTTAAAAATGGATGTCATATACAGTAACTAATAAAGAATGATAGCTTATTCTGTAACACTTCAAACACGTTTTTGAGGTAATTTTTATAATACTGTACACCAGTAGAAATTCCACCTGTATACAAATATTGAAGTCTGTTTTAATTTTTGTTTCCTTTAAAAAAAATAACCACACATGTTATTGTCAGGTATATTGAATCTGGGCTGCTGTTCAACCAAGTGAATGAAAACAAGTTGTTAATAGTGTTGCATGTACATTGCCATAGTTACTGGACTCCATATTCGTCAGAATAAAGTGTGTCCTCAGCAAGGCAGCAATAAACAGATTGCGGCCCTGTTTACAGACATGTCTGGAATGCCCTAAATTATTGTCCAGGCTTCCAATTAATTAATTAATTAATTAATTCCAGTTTTCACTGCTACTGCAGCTGTAATATTTGACAAAACTGTCCATGCCTTTTCCCTTTTGTTTAATTGAAGCTTGGGCCTAGAACAAAGCTGGTCTCATTGTTACATGGGTTATATATATATATGTTTTATATCTATGTCGAACAGTAATACATAGCAATAAATACACAAGAACAGCACCTAAAATGATATTGTCTGGATATTGTCACTTAAGCTGGAATACTTCTATGAGGATTTGGTTCATAACTGTTACTACAGTGCCTGCAGTGGTAGCTCATTTCAGACAGCTTACATACTTCCCTGACTGTCTCCCTACAAGATTAATTTGTACACATACTGTACAATTTAAATGTGAGACTTTTTTTGTAAAAAAAAATATATTCAGATGACAGATTTGTCAAACACAAAATGTAAATACTCAAGAAAATACGGTATTGTTTTCTAAGTGATAATATCACACACTGTCAGCACATCACAGGAAGCACCAGGTTTGTGGGACAGGAAGATATCTTCATCCACGATTCTCCATTGATAAGCAAATCTCTATATCCTTCCTACAATCCCAATGAAATAGAAAGGAACATAAATAAAGCAAAGAATGTAAGCACTGGTAATGAAAAAAATCTGTTTTAGTAGCAGCTTGTTGGTGAGACACCATTTGCTTAAAACAAACAAGCTGGTTAAGCCAACACTTGCTGTTAATAAAGAAGCATGCGAATGTGATACTGCTGAATAATTTGACTGAGTCACACACTGTGAAGCGACCAAAATAAACCTGCTTAAAACAGACGGTTGCCTAGCGGTTTAGAGATAAGCAGAACAATTGTTTGCTGTATTCAAACTGACAACAGCTAGGCAAGGTGATGGCAGCCATTACATTTTAAGGGTGCACTGTGTGATATTTCTGGAATATTAAACAGGAACTAAAATCATAAACAATATACCTGCTGAAAGATGTCAAGAGGTTTTGCAAAGACGCCCGTTGCCATCAGCTAGAAAGCTGATCAGTAGGATAATCATCTGAAGCATACTGGCAGATCAATGATGAGACCTGGAAATCAAGGCATCAGTCAGTCATCGCATCTATAAATATGGTCCAGGATATTGACCATATTTTGGATGCAACATGTGGGTGCCTATCATCCTACCACATACTCTTATCACAGTTGGTGGCAGGGATTTTATTACAGTCTTGTGCGGTCCATACCACAATGTCTGCTGGATGTGCTTGAAGCAAAGGAGGACCACATGCATGGTATTAAAAACAGGGTGTTGATATGTTTGCAAAGGCCAGAAGTGGTGGGGTGACCTATAAACTGCAAATATCGATTAAGACATTGCTGTGATTTAAACGTTGTGCTTTTGTTAAATTGGGCTTAATGTTTGTTTTTGTTATGGTTCCAATACTAATATGGTAATAACATACCTGTTTGGAAGAAAAAAATTACAATAGAAAAAACAGGAACAGAAAATATTTTCTATTTATTATTGTTTTGGGGTTTTTTTGGAGAGTGGGTTTCTCAGAAAAAACATCATTTCGTAAAAAAAAAAATTTACATTGAGCATTGAAAAAAAAAAAAAAAATATATATATACACACACACACACACACACACACACACACACACACACACACACATATATATATATATATATATATATATATATATACATATATACATACATAACAACTTTTGAAATGTGTATCTTTTTCAAGCACATGCTAACAGTTGCAAATGTTTATTCGTATTACTTGCACCAGATTTACATTCCTTGAAGGATTTTGTTTATGTAACATTTTAATGGTTCTGTGTGTCCCAGACCAGTGGCATATATTCAGATAAAACAAATAACATTTTGTGTGAGTAATCCTTAGTTATAGCTGCATTTTATTTATGCTTTGTCTAAGCCTACGTCATAATATTTACAAAACCTTGGCCCTGAAAATGAAGTACAGTACAGTATTTACTGAGACATAAGCATCTGTGACATCAAACCTTGGGCATTATTATCTTTGCTAGTTAATAAAATAAAGAGCACTTGCAATACATACACTGTGTATAATGAGTATCCCATTGCATAGGCATATAGACAATAGGCTTTTACCATTATTGCAATTAAAATAGTCTCTTTAAAATAACTGTAGTTATCAAATCAATTCCATAAATGTTCTTCCCATGAATATCTGTTCTGAAAGAAACACATGCATTGCCAAAGACGTGCACTATTTTTACATTAAAACCTGAAATGTGGTACTATAGCAAGTTAAAGAAAGTTTGCAAGCCATGCTTTCACTTCCTGGGTTATTTCATCTGGAGGATGACCTAGTCCCTAACCCTTCACTGGTTTCTATCCTTACAATCATAGGCTGCTGAAGTGGGGAGGGGGGGGCATAGATTTTATCCAGTCAGCTTCTTTCCCTTGTTTTGGCTTTTCAAATATTTGAGTACTGCCACATCTCATTTTAAAACATTTGAGTAGCACTTTGGCGCTTATCAATGACTATCTGCCCATTTTCTTTTCCAAACTGTCAAGTGCAATTATGTGACTTTCTAGTTATTACTTTGTTGTCCCAGTAACAGCTGCAAGATTTACATCACAGCAGAGCATAGACTGCAACGTCCAGACTGCATTAAAAAATAACTACAAATCTCAGAGTGTATTGCAAAACAGACGGGGGCATTTATTTTGAATGGTCCAGGTCAAGTCGCGATTAGACGCAGTAGTGATTAGACGAGATGAGCTGGGCAGGGAGGGAGAAAAAGAGAGACAGCTGGTCAGGATGCCTGCAAGAGAGCTGGGCAGGGAGACAGAGATAAAGGTGGAAAGGGAGACAGAGAGAGCTGGACAGGGAGTCTGAAAGTACTGCCTTTTTTTCTCCCTTTCAAACACTGATTTTACTTATTTTTCTGGTATTGTTAGCATGCTGATGGTTCACAGAGAGTGTGTGTGTGAGTCATGTCAATTCCAGCTACTCACACAGCACACCGTCTGTGGTTTCAGTCCTTCACAGGAAGCTCACTAAAGATGCTAACATTTTCTTGTGTGACCACAGGGGGAGTAATCTTGGAAATAAATAGAACCATAAAAAAGGTCCTCTTAGTTCAGATAACCCTGGTATATCATATATAAAAAGTAAGTGTCACAAAGAGACAACCTCCATAGGATGCGGTAATTTGGGATTCTTCTGAAAAGCATTACCAAAGGAAACTGAAAGAAACAAGGGGCAGTAATGTTCTTCCATCTTCCACTCAAATCATTGTCACAGCACCCACTGCAACACTTACCACAGATGTTAACATAACAGACTTTTCTAGGATTTTGGTTCTATGACACAGAACATGAGCCCCAACCTACTTTTCTTGGAAGAAAATCTGAAAATATCCATTGCCTGACCCACAAACAGCTCATCTGTACAAACTGTTTTTGTTTTTAATGTTTGTTTTGACCCATGTGGTAGTGACTACTCTTACCCTACACAAGCTTTGGATTGATTTTGAACACTGGGGCACTGTTAGAAAACAACTGCATCAGCATTTTTTGTTTTTCCACTGCTGTTTGTTGAATTCATATAATTTAAGAAGTCCCTTGGAAAGACTTTAGTAATTATTACCATCTGTTTCTAAGCAGTATCTGTTACATTCCTCTGTACTGAATGCAATAGGAATACAGCCTGTATATGCCAGCTTTTGTGAAACACGGCTTTGGCTGTGAACCATTCATTTCCTCCAGAAGCAGACTCCAAAGCTCTGCTGGTAGGGTTATGCATATGACCAGATGCTTTTAAGGTGCAACATGCAGATTTTACATTAGCAAGTTTATATTCTTTAAGATTTTATTAAACACGCAAACGTACCACTGGTAATAATTGTGCATTTTACAATAACGTTTCATTTGGACACATCTGTTGAAAAAAAAAGCAGAGTATTTATGTATTTATTTTATTAAACAACAACAACTACCACAACTAATACAAATACGACTACTACGACTAATAATAATAATAATAATAATAATAATAATAATAATAGTAATAATAATAATAATAATAATAATAATAATAATAATAAAACCGAAAAACATTGTATTCTGCAGCAACTGATTGTACTCGTATAATTACTAAGGGGAACGTTTTAATAACTGTTGGCACACAGAGAGTTAATACTTTGACACAGCAGCAATTCCACAATATGGGGGAGTAACCCAGCCCAGGCAGCAGTAGTAACATCAGAGCACATTCCTAGGCAATTCTTAGTTGCCAAAATCTGATTAGAACCATATCTGCGAGGTAGAGGTTGCCTTAATCTGCACACAGACGGGATCCAACCATACACTCATCTCGACCCCGTACTGTCATTTCATCAGCCAGCTGAGAGGGAAAGAGCAAAAGGAACATGTAGAATCAAGCAAAGAGACTACTGCTGTCGGTGAGTTATGTGTGTATTGTAAAACAAAACGTAGCGAATTCTTGCGAACGTGTTTAACAACTGCGCTTTCTTGCATACTTACCGGTACTGTTTTTGACTGAAAATAAACATCTCGAAGCAGCACTGTTTACACAGAGCGTAGAACTGCACGGGGCTGTGTAGCAGAAACTGGAAAAGTACAAGGTGATGGTTTCACAAAAATACGAGGAGCATGAAGTAGTGAGGTTTAAAGGCTGCAAAACAGATGTATTATATTTCTAAAGTTAAGTAAGTCTATGTAGTGAAGCTTTCATAAACATACTAAACTGCGGTAGCTATTGTATTTTCTGTAACACTTTAAAATAAGTGTCCGTTCATGATTATTTCATGAAATGTTACAAAGTCATGAAAAGTATGTCATGAACTCATGCTTGTGACTTGAATTCAGTAAGAATTACATTTGAAATCAGTAGGAAGTCGTGTTAGTTACATTAAAATTACAGACACTTATTTTTAACGTATTAGGTGTTAACGTATTTTCTTTATATAGTAAGACAACTGATGAGCTGCAGAGTTTGGAATAGGAACACATGATTTCTTGCTGGATTCCCAACAGAAGGTAATTTCAAAGAAATGGCAGTCAGATCAGATCAAATACCTTAGTTGTCTAATGCATTTTAGTCAGA